>NC_081407.1:366923631-367183631 GCF_030272615.1 Cryptomeria japonica
CCAAATCTGCATTCGAGGCTATAATAAAAAACCCTTTGAAATAAATAATGTTATTGGAAGGCCGTAGTGAGGATTAATCGTCACTACGATTGAATACAACAACATTATGCATCATAACATATTATAGACTAAGAACCCACAAATACAAAGCACATTATGATCACAGGTGCCTTTAAATTAAACAGACGAAGAATCGACAATTATAGAGCACATACAATAAAAAACATAGCATCTTTACATTTTATAGAAATCACAAAGCATGTAAAACATAGAGAACAAACAAAGAAAACTAACAAGAAACCAAACACAAAACATTACAAGCAAACATCAGACAATGGAAGGCCTTAGTGAGGACTTTTTCTCGCCTGGGTCAAACATGAAGACCCAAAATGCAACCCTATGAGCTACACAACCGCATTCAAGCCACTTTGCGACTACCTACAAGGTGAGAAAGGGAAGTAACCACACACTTGTAAGTTTTACAATCCAAAAAACCCATCAAAAATGTTTTAGGGAAAGCACTTGTGCTTGGTTACCTTGATACTCTGAAGCATTGTGAAAGAAACACTATAGACTGGAGCCATACCCTTTGATGGACATGCAAGGAGAGTGGTAGCCAATAAAGACGAAGAATATTTTGTCGGTGCCAAGGCGAGCATTTTTTAATGGTTGGATGAACATGTTTTGGTTTGTAAACTCTTGAAGACTCGAGAAGAAGTAGGAGAAAACAAAAGGAAACTTGGGAAGGAAAGGCGTACAAGCAGGTGCATTCAATGTCATCCTGATCAGGAAGTCCGAGCTATGCGATGGAAGTAAGGTGAAGCAACACAAAGTTAATGCAAGTAAGAGAAAGAATGAAGGGTGATGATGAATAGTAAAAACATGCAAGTTGGTGAATAAGGTGGCCATGCGATCAAATTCCATGTGGCCACCTTGTCAAATACGAGAAATTTTTGGGGCAAGCTGATGAGGTGGGCCTGCACACATTTCAGACAATGCACAATTTGGGGCATTTTTGGACATGTAGGACAAATGAGATTGGAACATGTGGCAGATGCATTCTACAAGGAAAAAAACTATTAATGTGAGGATCCGGTTAACACTAAGAGGTGGGGGGTGAATCAGTGATAACAATAAACTGCAATCTTTCACCAATCTGAACAATACTTCACAAAATAGTTCATAACCAATATCGGTAGCTGATCTAACAATCACTTAATGCAGATTTACCAAAACATTACCGGTAACAACTAAAGTGTTCATCAATAAGTAAAGACATCAAATGCATAACTCATCAATCCATCCACAACATGAATACACGAATTTTTCACATGGAAACCCAAATGGGAAAAACCATGGTGGAAATTGGTACCCACAAAATATTGCACTCTTTCGAAATGCACCATGTTAGGAACCTAGCCCAGTTAGGAGCTTTACAACAATGCCCGGTTAAGAGCAGACCATGTTAGGAGTCACCTAGTCAAGGGATTTTACACCTTAGCTTTGTTAGGAGCTTTACCCTGTTAGGAGTTACCTCACTGGAGGATTTAAACTCAAGTTGTTGAGCTACCCAGTTAAGGGATTTTATATAATCAGGCCTGTTAGGACCTACCCGGTTAAGGGATTTTAATGTTGCTGCAATAGTTAGGAAACAACAGATAAATGATATGGACTTAGCACTTCATAGCTTGCTATAACAGATCCTTGTCCGCTCCAATCTGCTTCTCTCATGTAGACATCTCAATCTAGTTCGGCACACACACACACACACACACACACACACACACACACACACTACTCTGATTACTGACACACTTAACCTTCTCAACCTCGACTTAAATACATTTTACAATTAGGTCGATTACAAAACCCTAACCTACATTGAATCTACATCATAGATCATATCAGATCATTACAAATCATTACAAATCATCATACAGATTATTACAAAAAATTACAAGACAATTACAGTCATTGAATGATCATAACTCATCATCACACATCAATCAAACCCTTATCACATTCTGTTAAGCACTTCGCTGCTTTCCAAGAAATTCAATCCCTGAATGTGCCAAAACAACATCTTATCTTTTCACAAGGATTCTAACATTTCATCATCAACTTATGAACATGAAAAGAATCACCGCCAAATCATAAATCATCACCGGTCAATGATCTTGATACTGGTTCTCAAACCCTAGTTGTTAATACATTAGTCAATAACAAACATGACTCCTGGTTCTCCAAACATGATGTGGTTCAAGTCATAGACTCATTATGATGTCATAAACACACATTCCAAACCACAACTCCTTACTCAACACATATCACTACCACAATCATCTTTGTTCCTACTTACCGATCCACTGCTACTTAGCAGTTTTGCTTTCCAACTCAATTCATTATTGGTTAGACTTAATCAGTAGACTTAGATGACATACCAAGCATAAACAAACATGGACAAATATGATTGCCATCAATGACAACTCAAATGACTGATCGTCAAGCATCATATCATAATTATATCATCACTAACAATCCATCAATATATCATCACCAATAGTCCTTCAATATATCATCACCAACAATCCTTTACCGGTATACCATCATCTCCATCAGTTATGCCAACAAAAATAATACATGTGTCTTGTCCAATCACCAGTCTAGTTGGAAGGCTAAAAAAGGGTTATGGGGTCCATGAGGTGCACCACGTGGACCTCGTAAGTGAGGGTGTACACGTATTGGCACCCCTCCCCTATTTCAATTTGCTTCTAATTGTTTGAGAACTTATTATAACGAAGAGAATGAAAATGAAATATAATTGTAAAATTAATTAAATAGATTCCCACAAAATATTATTTCTATCCTCTTTGTAAAACATCTCTCTCTCTCTCTCTCTCTCTCTCTCTCTCTCTCTCTCTCTCTCTCTCTCTCTCTCTCTATATATATATATATTGTAAACTATATTTGAGTCTATGCACTAATCCTTTATGCTTGCAAGTCTTGTCTCTGAAAAAAGAATTTGCTTTCTACTATTCGATGCCTTGTACTCCAATCCCTCTCATTCATGTGTTCTTAATGAGAAACCTTAACTGTAGCCTTATCTCCCAGAACAGGCATATTTTTCCTACTGTGACATGCTTCTCATCCTTGCTATTATCTTGCCTTTTGTATTCTTTGATGAAATTTTGCCCTCTAAAATTTATTTCTCAGATGGTCAGCATAGATTAATAATTATATATATTTTTTAAAATACAACAACCAATGCATAACGACAAGTCTCCTGCTCTCCCGCTTTGCAAGTTCAAATTTCAAACCTTTGTCATTCATGGTGGTGTCTATTGGTGGGGATCTCCCCCCACCACCCACCGACCCTGTTTTTGTGATGCTGACACTGTCTATCACATCCTCCTCTGGTCCCACGACGGTTCCTCCCTCTGGTCCGATAGTGCCTAAGATTGACAGTTCTTCTTCGAAAAGCTCTCTAGCCACGCCTATGGTTTTTTATTTTGATCCTATTCCCAATGTGCCGGTTGTTCTAACCACGGAGCCTCCGACTATTAACATGAATCTCAAAGGTTGGAAAAATGTGTTGGTTGGAAATACTAATTGTGGACCTCAACATCGTCCCTGTTTACTCGCAAACTGAGGAGGGAACGTCTTTAGAGCTTCCTGATGTTATTTTGGACCACATTTTACAGAACATGGCCAATACTCTGGTGGGAAAGTTCTTCTCCCTGCGCCCCACGATGGAGATGGTCAGAAAATGGGTCAAGGACAAATGGAAACTGAAAGGGAGTGTTTCTGTTAGTGCCATGCCTGGCGCCCTCTTCCTCTTCAAATTCACTGCTGAGGAGGATGTCGCTCTTGTCCTCTCTGGATGCTGGTCCTATGGTCGAAACAACCTTTCCCTTTGTCATTGGAAGGTTGGCTTTGACCCTGCGACTGACTTGCAAAAAACTGCTCTAGTATGGGTTCAGCTCCCGAGGCTTCCCCTTGAATACTGGGATGAGTCCAGCTTTAAATGGATTGGGAACTCCTTTGGTCATTTTGTTGGTGTTGATGATATCACCAAAACCAAATCACGCCTGGTCTATGCTCATTTCTGTGTTCAAGCTACTGTGAACATGAATCTCCCCAACTTCATAACCCTCAAATCCAGGCTTGGTAGCTGGACTCAAGCCCTGGTTTATGAAAATGCCACCCTCTTCTGCCAAAAATGCCGCAAATCTAGGCATGTTATTTCCCAATGCAAGGCTCTAGCCCCCACTATCTCTCAAGCTTAAGGGCCTGACCCTGGTGGAAGATTCTGTGCCAATTGCTCCTTTTATTCATCAAGACCTAGTTGTGGGGCCTGTTGTGACTCCTACTCCTGGCCCGGACCTGCCTCCCTTAGCAGTCGAGGACCCGGTTATGGAAGAATACCCCTTTGCTGAGAGTATCAACAACCTTCTCAAATCTCTTGCAAAGATTGTGGAGGAAGCCTCTAATTCGGCCCAGAAGGAACAATGCATCTCCCCGATGGTCAGCTCGGTTTCACTGGTTGATCAACTGGAAGATGGTGAGATTGCAAGGGACCCCTCTCTCACCCCAGAGACAGCTCGCTCCCCGTTGATGTCTCCCACCCTGAACCAAGGCATCCTCTCACCTAGTGCTTCTTGTGTGTCATCCAGTGGTCGCATGACTCTTGTTGATGAGGGTTGGATTACTCAAAGACGCAAGACCAATTATGCAAAGCCTAATGTGGGGACGAATCTCAAAGCGGGTCGGCCATCACAGAGACTATCAAGACAAAAGGAAGCAACAAGAGATATTGCCAATGGCGGGCAATGGACCTTGGAGACGTCCATAAAAGGTAAGAAATGAAGGTCCTCTCTTGGAACATGAGGGGCCTTAACAACCCCCAAAAGCAATATGCTCTTAAGAAGTGTATTTTTGAAAATAAAATTATGGTCCTTCTTCTCCAAGAAGTTAAGATGTCTATGTCCTCCTTTTCCCTTGTTGCTGGGAAAATTTGGCCTGGTGCTAAGTTTGTTATTAGTGATGCTACTGGAGCCTCTAGTGGCTTGGTCACCATGTGGGACCCCTCCCATTTTTCTGGCAGTCTTCTCTCCTCCTCGGCTAACCTTTTGGTCTCTGAACTCTCTTCCCCGATGGACTCCTGCATTCTTGTTAATGTTTATGCCCCCAATGTCAGATCTGGCAGATTAAATCTCTGGAATGACATAACTGCTCTAATACAAAATAATGCCAATGCCCACTGGTTGATTGCGGGTGATTTCAACTCTCCTTTGATCCCCTCTGAGAAGTTGGGAGGCCTTCCAGAGTAATCTGACAGTTGTATTTTTATCACCCTCTTTGAGCCATTGAACCCTAGATTTTTGTTTCCAGTAGAGTTCCTCTTTGTGGGAGTTTTCCTTCCATTTTTTTCGAAGGGCAGCCTCCTCCATATGGGTGGCTTCAAGGGAGTCACCTTGATCAATACGCTCTTGGATAATAGTCAATTTACTGTTGAGCTCCTTTTCTTGCTTGAAGATATACCTTAAGGTGTATTTGTTCCAGCCCCAGACATTTCTCTTGACCAAGTCGAGCTTCTAGGCAATCTTGAACATAGGAGTACCAGGTATGTTGGTGCTCCACCATCTTTTAATGCAATCCTTGAACTCCGGATGAGAGTTCCACATAATTTCATATCGAAAAGGATGATTCTTCCTTGCAGCATTTGTGGTATTCCAAAGGAGCAGGGGGTTGTGGTCAGAGACCGTTTTGGGGAGGGCAGTGAGCTTCAAGGCGGGACCAATTCCCCAGTTGCCCAAGATGAGAAATCTGTCAAGTCTGACCTAAATAAGATCCTTTCCCTTCCTAAGATTGAACCAAGTGAATTTTTGCCAATTCCAAATATTAAAAAAATTATCACAAAAATAGCGAAAGGAACTTCAAAACAAAACAATTGCTTGATGGACATTCTTGTGGTGGACATGCATGATTGATGGGGAAGCATACATACAAACATATGTTCATGCGAAGCTGATTATAAGATCATCACAATACTTGAAAATTCCCAATAGAACTATGATTGCCAAAACCAGAGATAAAAGAGAAAAGAAATGGACAAAGAGCAAGCTTACAGCCTCAGATGAAGGAAATCAAGAAGAGCAAAGAATTAAAACAAAAATGCAGAGCATTAAAATACTCAACAACATTCAGGATGGGACAATCATTCAAATCAGTCCATAAATGATTAATACAAGGAAGAGTTTTTTTGGGAATCACAAACTAACCCCAACTTTTAATGGGGAACAACAAGGATGCATAAGTAGAATTTTTAAGGATTTGTTGTAGCTCATATTGCAAGCAGTGACTTATCCTGTCCTGCACGCGGTGTCAGTTGATATGATTCACTGTATGATGCCCAGGGGTGCTCAAATACTATTCCAAACTTAAATTTGGGAAAAATAGTCTGTGATATAAAAACCTTTCATAAAAACCTTAAACATCATTCACTCCCAAATCATATTGTTTTTGTTATCTGGAACATATAACTCTTAGAATAAGAAAAAATAAAGCATTGTAGCCGATTTATAGATACCATTAATTGTGTTGTAAAGATGCCATTAACTTATGGGAGCAGTTGCAGAGTAATATACATAATCTAATAGTATACAGTGATATCTTTTCCTGAAACACAACTACTTTTGTTCGTTCCCTTTGGTCTGTGGGAGAAAGTGTAGAAAATGGGTGATAAATAGACAGAGGTGTAATATGTGCATTGAATCTTACCAAAGCACTGGGATTTTGATTATAGCGAACTGAGATATATTAAGCTTCTTACGACCAACATTCATCCCTAAATGCATCATTCCCCTCGAAAGCATGTTGGCATCTCCCTCAAGCCATAGGCAGTGATAGGTAAGAGGCAAGGTGTGTGAACTATTTTACAAAATGCCTCGTAGAAATGTGGTCTCCTGGTATGCCATGGTTAAAAAAAATGGCATAGATTGTTTTGATTTGATAGTAATGAAGGAGGGCAATGGCTACACAGTGGACAAAACGGCCCGCACCATGTCATGCCATGCCATGACTCCATGCGATGACGTGACCGCCCCGTCCAATCAAACCTTCCGTGCCATCTCCAGTCTTTTTCGGACATTTTTTCATTTTTTTTGACAAGTCCGTGGGGGTGGGGAGAATTTTTTTTTTAAGTATGATTATATTTTTAAATTGAAATAATTTATTTTAAATTTTTTTGTAATTTTTTATTTTAATTTTTTTTATAATTTTTTATGATAAGTATGACATCTTCTAAAGTTCAATATTTAGTTAGTATATTTTCTTTGAATGTTTTTAAGTTTTTATAGTTTGAATTAACTTTTTACTTAAAGAATGACATCTTCTAAAGTTCAATCTTCTTTCATTCTTAATATTTTTAAAATAATTAAACATATAATATATGATACATAAAAAAAAGTAAAAAGTTAATTCAAACTATAAGCCATTGCCATGAAGGAGCTCATCAATAACACGATGCCCACCTTATGACTGTATTTTGATCTACATGTAGGTTACAAGGAAACTACTTGCAGAATAGACAGGGTACTTGATTTCGTATAAATAAAGAGACCTATAGCGAAGACAAAATGACTGGTTTTCATCAAAGTCAAATGATTATAAGGAAAATAAATAAGGGTAACGTCGGACTCTTCATGTGCTCCATTTGAACTCTCTGCTGCAACTATAGGGTACGCCTCTAATAAATAAATTATCTATATATGTGCTCCATTTGAACTCTCTGCTGCAACTATAGGGTACACCTCTAATAAATAAATTATCTATATATGTAGGTTGGGAGATTGACTCTACAATAACATGAAGAAATAATGAGTTATTGTCAAGACACATATTCTTAAATCTATTTTCTCATTTAAATCACCATATTTATTAATTTAACATGAACTATTCATTTACTTCACACATAAGTGGTGGTAAAATTTCAAGGAGAAAATGGCATATCATGCTATTTTACGTTATTTTATGATTTCTTTGGTGTTGTCATAAATACATTGTCCAAATTCCCAAATTGTTATATTTTGTACATAAGATGACATCATTTTGAATCTATCATTCACATATGATATACTTCATCTTTGATAGATGACCAATCTCCTTCTTGGAGACTTTCGCCTCCTCAAATAGACCACAAATACAATTTTGTCCTCTAAAAAAACTATACATGTGAATTTTTCCCCATTATTCAAACTATCCTTTCAAATACTTCAATAGTTATATCTTATCTTGCATGCCAAATACCTTGAATTAAGCACCTTGAAGTATGAATTTAAGAAAAATCCTCGAGACATCGATCATAACAGGAAAATAATAATCAAATTGTACTATCAATTAGATCTATCAAGCTTATACCAATATTGGTAAATACTACATCATCGTTAACATCTCATATCTTTGATCTTGCATGTCTTTAATCTTTGTATATCAGCAATGAGGTTTGGTTCATTGTCAAGGAAGTTTTACACCTTCCTTTTTATATAACAAATTTTTAAGTTGCATTTTAGTACCTCATATATCCTAAACACAAGTACATACATGTTGGCAAGGAAAGGAGTAACTAGACACAGGGTCAAAGAAGATACCATATCTTGTTGCATCAAGCCCGTAAAGCATAGGATTTAGAACATAACATGTAGACTAGGGTTACTATGTATAGGTCAAGTCCCATCTTCTTGATATAAATAGTTTGTAAGATGTAATCACCAATGGGTAGATGTAAATGAGAGATGGAATATAGATAGAAGACAAAGATGCATATATATAGTACAAATGCATAGAGGGATCTAGGGCTTATAAGGATGCACCTAATATATTGAAATTATATAAATAATACAAATACTTTTTGGTTCTAATATGATGTCCAATGTATGTTCTTGATATTGTGTTAAGTATGTACCTAATTCCATGTTCCCTTAACAATATTAAGGCTAAGGTAAAAGACTATAACACTAAGAAAGTCATTGGAGTTTAGAACTCAGGTATACATCTCCTAGATTTCTTTCTAAAATTAGTTTCATTTTTGGGACCCTAGTTAGGTCTTGTTGAGGACAAAATAAAAATTTCAAAATTAAAAACTATAAACTAGATAAAGGAGAAAAGAAGTGGATGAAAAAGATATGAAAATTTGCAACACTATCCTCTTAATGTCTACCCTATGAGAGGGGGTTAGGTGCCATGGGATGTAGAATGGAAAATGGGAAGAGGCCCTAAAGGGATCCTTGAAAAAATGTGACTAATAGAAAAGTTGCAAGATAACTACCATGAGAAATACTATAAAAGAGTAATGTAATCGCAAAACAAAAACACCCATGGCAAGAGGAGAGAAAAGGAATATAAGAGAAATTAAGGAGAATATTGAATCAGGAAAAGAAGTGACAATGACCAACCCAAATAGTGAGGAAAGAAGACAAAGATAAATTGTTTAAAGAGAGGAAATAAATTATAAGAGGATGGAAATTGCAGAGAGGATGAGGTTGCAACACACTAATGTGGGTGTTGTTGAGTGTGCCAAGGTGGGTGTCACTGAAAAGAATAAAAACTAAAATAAAGAAAAAAACTTGAAGACCCTGAAAAGATCAAAATCATGTTGGGATAAGACTTGACAAGTAATAACCAATTTAAAGAAGAACATAAATGACTGTGGAGAATTTATAAGGTTGTTGTTAGGGAATAGTAGTAGCAAGAAGGATCCTAACCTACTGTAACATAACAAAAACCCTACAAACAAACTAGAATTGTCAAATATAATGATCAAACTAGATGGAAAAAATTATGAAATTTTCCAAAACTCTGGAGAAGGTTTTACCCATAAATGTCCATAGGAGTCTAAGGAAGTTGATAAGAGAGGAAATAGAAAATAAAGAGAAAATTAATTAAATTTGGGTGAACAAATAAAGGCATTAACTAATGAAATGTCACTTATAAACAAAAGGATGAAACATTATTTTGAGGAGTCACAACCCCCTAACCAAGATCCATCCCCTCAGCCATATAAAAGTAGGAGAATTTCGGTGGAAAAGATGCCACAGAAAAGAGAAGAAGACAAGAGAGAAGATAACATAGAGCAAGAAGTTGCTTGGGTCAACATACTTGGAAGATACTCCTTTGACATAAGTTGAAGAGGAATAAGGGTAGGGAAGAGAAGCCATGGATAATTCAGAGTGTAAAGAAAGAGAAAAAGGAGAGCCTACAAATCTTAAAACGTAAGTTGAAAAAGAAACCACATAAAATGGAAGCATCAATCAAGATACTAGTCTTTGGCTAGGACAACACTGAAGCTATAGAGAATGTCTTCTTATTAAAATCCTTGTGGGAAAGAAAAGGTGTGGAAGAAGATAGATAGAATCTATTGGAATTTTTGTCCACTTTAAGAAAAGATGAGTTAGATTATTATATCAAGGCATATCATAAACATGGAAGCGATTGGAATGAAGTTAAGGAAGATTTCTTGATCAATTTTGCTACTCTAGATATTCCCACAGAAAGTATTAGCAAAATGAGAGATCCGTACAAAGGGAGAATGAGTCAATAAAAGTTTATGATAAAAGGTTTAAAGAGATTTACCACAAGTTAAAAGTACCACTATTTGAGAGACATAAAAATATTGCAAAAAAGATATAAGGATTACAAGTCTTGATGAAAGATTCTTTAACTCTTATAGAGATCTAATTATAATGACCTACCAGATTGAAGCACGATCTTGGCAAAAATTAGAGAAGTTCATGAAACAAAAGAAGCTCTTAAGGAACTCTAGCTGTAAATATGAAAATTGACCATTCAAAATGAAATTATAGCAAAAGGAGAACCAATGAAGGAAAAGGAGGTATTGTGTACATACTACTCTAAAGAAGGACATGTTTGGAATGGATGCCCAAAAGTACAAGGAGAGATGACAACTACCACATTACACACAAAGTGAAAGAAATAAAGGCTAATTCGCTATATTGTGCCATTTGCAAAGAATGAGACACTCACCTCATCGAGTACTATTTGTATTAAAAAAATTTGTTTGAAATGGAGGAAATAATTGCAATCCAAGATGTCATAACCACAATTTCAACATGGATGAAAGGAAAATAAATGATGGAGGCTATAGACAACCCCCTTGGAGGGACAACAAAAATGCCTATGCCATGTGTAGTAGCTCATAGTAGGAGTATATGAGGTTAACTGCCAATCTAATTATAGTGGAGTTCGAGGCCAAGGAAGAAACTACCAAAGACGGAATGATGCCATATGTTTCAATTATGGGATAGTAGGTCATTATGCAACTGAGTGTTGGGGAGACAAGAAGACGAAATGTCCCTTTTGTGGAGATGAATCTCATGACCTATATAAATGTGAAAATGCAAGGCAATTTTTTCAAAATGCAAGAACAACCTCAAGGAGTGATGATTTGCAAAGAGGATCTAGAGTGATCCAAAGAGTACCACCCTAGGGAGAACGAGGCTACTAAAGGATTGACATATAATCATTTGTCACATCTAATAAAGATTATTTTGGAGAGGAGAAAACAAAGAAAAAGAAGATTGAAACAAAGAAGAATGTTGCAATCCTCACAAGACAAGGGATTGATACCAAAAGGCAAAAACATAAATAAATTAAAGAGGAACATGAGGAATATAGTCTAAAAGAAGGAGATCATGAGTACTTATGAGCTAAACAACATATCATATGACATAAGCAAGAGGAAGCAACTTGTTT
This sequence comes from Cryptomeria japonica, assembly GCF_030272615.1. Taxonomy (NCBI): domain Eukaryota; kingdom Viridiplantae; phylum Streptophyta; class Pinopsida; order Cupressales; family Cupressaceae; genus Cryptomeria; species Cryptomeria japonica. The sequence continues at coordinate 366,935,401 of NC_081407.1, forward strand.
CATTGAAGAGGACGTAAGAATGTTAAAATATTTAGCCTCTTTGACCAAAATAAAACCTTATGGTGGAGGTGAAACAATTGGGAAATTACTATAATGAGCAAAAGAAACATCAACTAAACCAATTGTTTGAGGAACAAAATTTGAAGACTGGTCATTTGATAATTAATATTGTAGCATCCCTCCTAGATTTGTCTTTTGATTTATGCATCGATAGACTTGATTTGACTTTTATATGATGCTTTGATTTATGTTTATGACTCTATCTATATGAGTAGATGCTATGGATGATGACATACCTTTTATATTGACATATGTTATATGATCACTCCTATGGATGATTGACTTATCCTAGATTGTGATGATGATGGGTTTACTTGATGATCTTATATGTGCTTATCATTCATGATGGATTCATATTTCTTATAGGATTTTGATGATATTTTGATTATGCTAACCCTATTCTATGATTATGATGATTGAATTGATGATATAATGATTATGATTATCTTCTAGTATCTTCATGATAGGGACGATGTCATACCACTCACTATGAGCATGATATGACGTTGTGATTCTCTATCACTTGCCTGATCATTTATGATACATTATTTTATATGTTCTATCATGGTTATTGGTGGTTGCAGGATAGCAGGTACTAGACATCGACTCCGCTTGGGCTCATAGGTTTGATCATTTCTTATCCCAATGACAAGTTGTTGGAGATGGCATGAGTTTCCCACGGGGCTTCACTTAGTGAACCTGGGTTATATCAGGTGCATCCATGACATACTAAAGAATCCCCATATTTTTATAAAATATTGTCCTTGACTCCTTTTTTGTCACCCACTCCCAATACATAGCCTGAGTTTTAAACCCCCTATTTTCACTAAATATTGCATTTTTTCATAGCACAGATTAAAAACCCCACTATTTTCACCAGATTGGCAATATATTGAGCTCATTTTTGGGGATATTAAACCCCCCAATATGAATGCACATTATATAATATTGCCTTGCCAATGAAGCCCCCATGGAATTTCCTTCCTTATACTCTAGGCCTAGTTGACATCCTAGTTAGTATAGTGTTGTAGTTGAATTGTCTTGTGGCGTCTTGCAGTATGTTGTGCGATCCTTGTGTCGGTTTTCCTTATGGCATTGAGAGTATTTGATTATATAATTAATTAATAATTGATCAATATAGTTTATTAATGTTAAAATTGATTTATTAAATAGCTTGATCATTTAATTATTATTTGTCTAATTTATTATTGGGATATATATATATATATATATATATATATATATATATATATATATCTGTGTGTGTGTGTGTGTGTGTGTGTTATTTAATTATTTTATATGATTTATTATTTATTTATTGCCCTTGGTTATCTTATTTATTTATTGGGCCTTTGGATTATTATTTATTTGTTTCTTTATATAGTTGTGATAATTATTTTATATTGATTTTGATTTATTAGATTATTGGGCTTTTTGTATTTTATTTTGTCTATGAGGTTATTTTATTAATAGCTTTGATTTATTATTTCTCTTGTTACTACTTGGTTAATCAATATAATATATTTGTTACCTACCCTTTTATCCTATTGGTTGATTTTGTGGGGGTAAGTAAATAATACCATTTTATATTATTTACCTTGAAAGTATGCATGGTAGGTATTTTATATGGTTTATAGGAATATTTTGATTAGTTTATATTCTTCTATAGTTTTGATTTCAAATTTATTTATTGAGCCTTTTGAGAATATTGTGGGGTTAGCTTCTAGATTGATTTTATGTGGTTTTGGAGATTTTGCTTGGTTTTTGGATTTAATTTTGGATTTTTCTCTTCTACTAATCGCATTGCCATAACTTGTATTCATCCAGGTTGGAGGATTTTTACTCCTTTGCAATTTTAATTTCCAAAAAAGCAATTTGCTTTCTATGTGTCTACAAAAGATTGTTTTCCTTGTGATTATTGAAAAAAAAATTGTAAGGGAAAAAAATTAGTGTTTAAATATTGCAATTATGTTTTGGGAACTGATTTATTCATATATGTATATGTGTGTGTGATATTGGCAAAATTAGGAAAATGGAGTGTTGTTAGTAAAGTATGTTCTATATTTTCTATTTAATTTTGTGTAATCCCTTCCTTGTCAATTGATGTTTTACTCCTATTTTTTCCTCACTTTATCTCTAGATGTCACTATGTGAGTTCTGTGCATTTTTGTGCAAGATTGTGTGTAGTAGGTGCAAGAAATTGATGTCAGATTCTCTATGTATGATCTCATTGTCATGTTTATGTGTTGTTTTTGCCTTATTTTTTTCCTTCCGCAGCTTTTGGGAGTGTTATGAGTCAATTTAATGAGCCTATGAGCAAAACTAGGTGTAATACCCTAAAAATGGTCATCTAAACCATGAGCCCCTAATCTCGACAATGTCACCAAGGTCCTAACCAAAAGCAATTAAAATTAATCTTGAGCACACAATCAATTCTTAAATCACTAATGTCACATGGAAAATTAATCAACAAATATTAATTAAATATTTATTTAATTAATTGATCATTCTAAGTAAATTAGTTTTAAACAATTATCCTATTTATTTTATTGAATATCCTAGCATGTTTAATTAAATAAATCAATTTGCCATTAAATCATCAAAAAGAGGAATTAATTTAAAAAAAGAATTAAAATTTGAGAAAAGAAATCAATTGGAGATAATCTTGAAAAATAAATTAAAAATTGATAAATAATCTCAAAGAAAGCAATTAACACAATTAAATATTAAAATTGAATGAAATAGAGAATAAATCAGTTTTTTTTCCTGATTTTATCTTAATTTTAGTTCAATTTCCTTTAAAATTGAGAAAAACATCCAATCACATCACTTCACCTAGATTGTGCTTCCTCTTGGAAAATCTTGACTGCTCATCATCATTTGATCTCAGCCATTGGTTTCTTTCTGAATTTTCTATAAATTCAAGCTCTCATCTCTCATTCAAGGATCCTGGAGAATATATTGTTATTATGTTGTTTTTGCTCTAGGTTCATTGAGAATTTGTAGAATTTGCATTGAGATATTGCATATTAGTTATTTCATATTGTTTAAATCATTTAGCTTATATTCATATATTGTTTAAATCATGTTAGATTAAATCTTGCAAATCATGCATTCATCTAGCTTAAATCTTGCATTCATTTAGCTCAATCTTATGCTCATATAGATAAAAATCCTTCGTTTAGTTGTTGTCTAGTCAGTGGATAGCTTAGCAATCTGAGAGCAATCTAAACTCGCATCTACTAGAAGGCAATAAGCCGACTTGCAATGGATTTCATTCATCGTTTTTGATTAACTAACCCATGCAAATAATGGTTTATTGAAGTGTTGTGTCTTATAGCTTGCAAATACCGATTCACTTTTCACACACACATTTTTGGCGCCCACCGTGGGGCACAAATTTTAATACTTCGGCCTCAAAATCACTTTTTTTATCCTACAGGTCTCGTCCGTATAGTCACTGCTAAATATCATACGAGTGTTATTATTGCATCATATGACATTCTATCAAGGTCTCTATTTTATCGTACGAATCAGAAAAGGGGATTGTACAAATTTCTACTCTGAATATCATTCTGTATTTTGTCGTTCAGCTTTGTGGGAATACTCGTATGAGTAATTGTTTTGTCATTTTCTTTTGTGTTTACTCGTTCGGTTATGTGAGAATTCTTGTATGGTCAGGTGAGAATAGTCGTACGAGTTACTGTTATGTCGTATGAAAAACAAAGAGTTTTTTTTTTAGGAGTTTGCTTGAAATTAGGCTTGTGGAAGGTTAATATATATATGGAATATAACATTTAAGTATAAGTGACTTTAAGTTATATTCCATATATATTGTCAGAATGTTTGAGAGGGGTTTCGAACCTCCAGGAGTTATAATGCAAAATCTAGTTTTTGAAGGATCTTCCAAATTTCAGACTTAGTCAAATTTCAAGGCATTTTAGCATTAGGAGTGAAAAATTGTAATCACGATTTGAAATTAGGCTTGTGTAAGCCCACCAAGAGATTTGATATTTCACTAAATTTTTCTTCTTACAGGTTTCTAACAATTTCTTGCAGGTTGGAGGAGTTGGATTAGGATTTTTTTTGAAAAACAAATTACTTTTCAAGGTTTTTCTTGAATTAAATTTTGATGATACTGACGCTAACCCTGAATTGTCTTCTGTCTGCCTGAGATTTTCACAGCCTAACCAGTTTCTTGTAGAATGCTTGTCAAAGAATTTATCAATCACACATACGTCTGTCACAGAATAGAAACACCATGACTACTGATGCATTGTTTTTGCAAGTTGCCTAAATAAAATCGACCAAACATCGTGTATTCTTTAAATTCATTTTTAGGCACTTAAATTGCTATCTAGTTAATGAACAAATCTGTCCTTTGTGTATTCAAAAAAATCTAAGAGGTAGGAGAGTATGCTCTTGTCTTTTACAGACAATCAAAAATCTAGACCCTTGAGGCTTTTTCTAAAATTGAGATTTGTGTACCTTTAGCAAGTTTGTCATAGTGGGAAAAAGTAATCACCCTATGAGAATGACCCAAATGAGTACAGCTAGACCTGAGCATTCCAACTCACTATAATAAATAGGCCTCTGATGATTAAAGTCTTAGAGGATGGGATTATTTGAGTTTTCTCTTTGAGATCTCTCATATCGGGCATTTTTGTAGGGCCTCGCGATCTCAATCACGTTTATGTGACTACAACTTATTTCAGTACCTTGTCGGGCTATAGGCCTCAATCATGCTTGCGTGACTTCAAGGGACAATTTCAAATAGAATTCCTAACTAAGAACTATAAGATTAGAAGCTACTCGGTTCACCTCTGAAAGGTTGATAATCTTTGTGCAAGAGAGATAGTAACTCTTCCAAGACACTTGCCATATCCTGCCCCCATTAGCATTTGGAGTCGGCTAATACGGCATTGAGAATCCATTGCATGAGACTCAACGATCGTATTCTGATTAGCTATTGGGTGTGTACCCAAGTTAGCAAGCAAAGGTTTTCTTCTCTAAGCCAACTTCCATAAGGTTAGCGTGCTATGCTTGGAATTATTATATATCTTGTGTGTTTTCTATGTTTTCATCCCTGAAACTAAAACTGAAACACTAAAAATGGAGAAAACAATACCAAATAACTTAGTGATAAACTCTGTCAGTGTCAAAAACTAGTACCTGTCGGTCATTGAAAATCAATCCTATATCAAAAATTGGTCCTCGTTAGTCGTAAAAACTTTGTCTGTCAAAATTTTGTCTTTGTCCAATCCTCTGTCGTATAAGCCTGCTGAAATATCGTCCTGTTACATACCTACTGTCGTACGAGCTTTCATTAATCCTCATAGTTTGTCATTTGGCTTTACAAACTTTGTCGTACGAGTCTAAAAAAAAATCATTTGTCCTTTTAAACTTTGTCATACGAAAATACGTAGCATTCAACATATTATCGTCTAGAGTCTGCCCAATTGTCGTACGAAATCAGGCAGGCACTCGTACGAAATATTGTCTTTATCATCTATAAATAGCTAAAATGTCATCTAGGTCTGCAAACTCTGTTGTACGAATTCCTATTCTTGTCAGTCAAAACAGTCAAACCTTCTCAAATCAGTCTACAACGAGCATAAAATTGGACATCGTAATTCTGAGCATAAACAATCTTGATAGTGTACCCTTGTCATTGCATTGCATGATTTTGTTGGTTACCTCTTAGCTAGCTCAATCAACCTAATCCAATCAACCAATCTGTTGTCCAAACTTCACTCTTGAGTATCACTTAGGCTACTTAGCCTCGACTCAAAATCAGAGTCAAAGTATCTCACCCGCATAAGTTTGAACATCAACCTCTAGCCTCAACGAACAGCTAGCTTTGATCTCACCTTGACATATGTAACACCTCTCACTATCAACTGTAAATGGCTACCTTAGCTCCAATTCCCATGACTACCTTGGCTCAAATGACTCAAGATATCAAGAAATAAATATATGACATGAAAATCCAACAAAATAAATCAATGACTCCATTCGAGAAACAAATGCATGATATCAAGAGTGAGAAACTTCAAGGAATGCTAAAACGATTATATGATTTGACAATCGAAAACCAACAAATAATTAACAATCAAAAGTCAAATCTCAAACAAGCTCACAAGACACCTTCACCAAGACATAAAGACATTTCCTCCAAATATCCTCTAGATAGACAGTTTACAACTTTGGGGCAATCTATTGAGTCGACTTTGAAAGAGCTTCTTGAGCATAATCTTATCATATTGCCTAAAAAGACCACATGGGGGTGTGAATTTTTTAGTAAGTATTGTGCATATCATAAACAAAATGAACATAAGACTTCAAAATGCATGGAATTAAAACATAAGATTCAAGATCTCATTGATAATGGTGTCATTGAAATTGAAGATCCTAATGACTCACCTAAATAAAAATAAGGAACAACTTCTAAGCATGATCAAAATCATGAACCTATGTCTAGCAAGGCTCCATATATGGCCTCCATCCCTTCCATGATGCCTTCATCTCCTAAAACTTCTCAGCAACAATCCATACCATCTCCTTCAAACCATGAAACTTCTCATGTTTACCTTCAAGGGCTATCTCCTATGGAAATCCAAGTTAATGCCAATATTGATACAAGTTCCTATAAAGATTTAAAAATCCTAGATCATATGCCATCATGCACTCCAATTCCAAATGTACCCACTCCAGAGAGTCCCACTCAAAATGCTTCCACATCATACCAAACTATGAAGACCTTCTAAGAATCCTCCATGCATATCAAAAACACTACCTCTTCCTTAGAAATGGCTTTATGTCAAGAGGATAATCTAGAAAATGAAAAAATAATTCCTACCATAAATCAAGATCAAGACACCAAAACTCCTCAGTCCCATCTAAAGATTGAAAAATATCCTATTTCCCTAGAATCCCATGATGATCCCCATATACCTTTCCATTTCTTCCAAAATGACCCCCTTCCATCTCAAGAACAAAGCATCCTTCCAAATCTCATTCCTAATCCACTTCCTATGCAAGATCAAGATATACCTTCCATTCTTTTTGATGATTCCATTGAAAGTCAAGAGAATAGCACCTTTAAAGAGGACTCCAATGATCTTCCTCTTCCATGTCAAGATCAAAGTATCCCTTTATTCCCTTTTCATAATCCTCCATGTTCAGCTCAAGGATCCATCATGCCTACAAATCCCCTTCATGATCCTATCATTCCTTACATTCCACCTCCATCTCATAATGGACTCGCGCCTTCTTTCCAAATCAACGTATATCCTACAAGTCCAAATATTTATAAAGGCAAAGGGGTAGATCTACACAAGCAGGAACCCCTCCATATTAAAGAAAATGTTAAAGGTCATGGCCTCAAGAACATTTCTCAAGATGTTGGTATCTCTCATAAATCCTACATTTCTCCAGTTAGATCCAAATATACGCTTTCCCCATCATTGCTTTCATCCATTTTAGGTCCCTATATCCCTCCATCCCTTATGCGGGATCAACAAACGCACATGTCTTCGAGTACCTTCTATACATCTAAAATACCTCCATATCATTCCTATCCATTCGTACATTCTTTTCCTTCTCCAAGCAATTTGGATGCCAAGCATAAAAGTCATAAGTCAAGTAATCCACATGTATTCAAGGATCAACATGTCCCATCTAATCGACATGTCAAGACAAAGAAAAATATGATCCAAAAAGAAAAAGAAAAATACAAAACGCCACAAAGGCCCACGAAGAAAGAAGCAAAGTCAAAATTTATATGGGTTCCTAAGGCACTTGTACAAGCAATGCGCTCTAAGGAACTACAAAAGCATGAAAAATCAAAAACCATGCAAATCCCTAAGCGGCTACTTAAAGCACAACAATCTAAAGAAAAATCAAAATTGACATCCAAAATTGTTGTTCCTCCATCCAAACCTTCCGATTCTATTCCTCCATCACCTCCTTCATCTATTTTGGGTTCTTATGCCCCAAAATCTGTAACCTTTCCTCCTTCCAAATCTCAAAATTTGAGATTCACTTCTCTTCCATGTGTCCACCATCCCTCAAGGTGTGTGCCAATGTTGATTTTTCCAACATTTTCATCTAGCCATACACAATACTTCCAACATCCCATCCATTATCCAACACCTCTTTTTCACCCTTCCATCCCTCTTATCCAATCCTTTGCATAAATCCTTTCCCTAGTTTCATTTCATTATCCTACCAACATCTTTGAACATACCTTCATAACCATGGTCTATTGCAACTGATATTCCAAGGGTACCATCCAAAGAAGTGAGACATTGGGGTTCTTCTTCCATCCCCTATCATGCCTCCATTATCTTCCAAAAAAAAATAATGATGAAAAAGTGAAAAAAAAAATCTAAGAAAAAAGAAGTAAAGAGAAATAATTTCATCCACAAGTGAAAACCACTTCTTGTGGTACCTTGGACAAGTACCATGATGAAAACCTGGCAAACAGGCGTCATGCATAATCCACTATCCTTGTGCACTTTAAATTGGGGGAAATTTCCATCCATGTGCATTCTCTATTATCCTTCTTCCTCCATTATCCCTCATTCGTTCTATCTACATTCATATCCCTTTTCCACCTTTGATCTTGACAAGGTTAAGGATCTTTACAGGTTTTGCACGTGTCCTATATACTACACTTGATCCAGATCCTTTAGCTCCTATTCATTGCTCGCTTACATCCTTCATTGCTCCCTTTTGATTTTGCTTATCATATCTGCCTCCTATCCAAATCTATCCCTTTATCTTGATCAACACTATGGATAAAATACAAAAGTATGCTTTCCACAAACCTCTTGACATGGCCACTTCTTTGGACCATATGGCTTTGTTACGCTATATCCTTACTTTACATCGCTGAAATCCTTGCTTTACATCGCTAAAATCCTTTCTTTACATTTCTATATCTGGACCCTGTGCTTGGATTAGCGTTGTGAGATAGTCAATGAAAGCGTCCACCATCATTCACTTATCCATTCATCTACTCAAAATCCCTTTTACCTTGCTAGACACTAGGGGCAAACATCAAAATCCTAAAAATTATAAAATGTCCTGAACAAAATCCTACAAATCATAAAATATCCTGAACAAAATCATAAAAATCATAAAATGTCCTGAACAAAATCCTAAAAATAAAAAAACTCACTAAATAAAAAAAATTGACAAAATCGAAGCAAGAAAGCATAGACAATCCTTCAAACCAAATCAACCACAGACAAACTCTCAAGGCCTACAATCAAACTTATCGCATGTCTTGTTAATTAATCTATCAAACTCTATCAAACACCAACATGTCTTATACAAGGATGTGTACGCTCGAAACCAAACAGATCGGTCTTATACGGGGTACTTACTCTTTGAAACCAAACATCCCTATCAATGATCACACAAATCAAAGCAATGACATAGATCAGTATGGTTGTTGGATTTTGTCCAGGTTGGTCTCATCTCTTGTACTGAAATGTTGCATCTTTGATTTAGCTTGTACATACCTTTCTGGTCACCTTTGTGACATCTTGGTTCTTTTAGAACCCTCATGTCTTGAAACCGATCACTGTCCTAGTCTTAGGGTAATCGACTGATCAATTTACATGTCCTAAGAAGTATCAACCAATGCATCTTTTTGCCAGTGGTACCCGGTCATCCACTCAGAGTCAATCACCTATCTCCTAACTACTGAAGAGTTTTATCACTGAGTACACAAGCAAAACAACAAAACTGAAAACAATCACTAAACAATTTGAGCTATGCATGGAAATTTTCTTTGTGTGTTGTCTTTTATATTGGTTTTCAATTATTTTCCCTTTGAGTAACTCGAGGAAGTCTATCTTGACTAAGAGGAGCACAGATTGGGGGCATAATATTTTCTTTGTTTTCGGCTTGTAGGAATGATTCCGATGATCTGGAAACATCTAATTAGATGGGTGTTTGTGATAAGAGCCTTCACATTAAGGTGAAATTGCCACACATACCTCGACTCTACTTATTTGAATGCTACAAGGAGGTTCCCATCATTTCTTTGTCTATTTTGAGGGAATTTCTTTATCATGCAATCTAGGTCCCTGCGAAATCTATCCAAGGATATGAACAGAAAAGGGTCACTGCAGACAAGATAATTAATATTGCACATGAAAAGAAAGGAACTCTAATCTGTTTGCTATGTTTGTTAATGCTCAGTGATGAAACTTAAAGCATTTCAAATCCAGTGACTAGGTTTAAGTTGCATTTCATTCTGCATTTTGTGAATTTAGAGTGATTTCGGTATGGCAACAATGATCTCTTTATCTTCTGAATGAGAGTTGGAAGCATCACCATTTCTCAGCTAAGTGGTCTCTGTTTCATCATCGTTTCTCTGATCGAGTACTTATGTATTGAGATGTTAGTTGCATACATGAGCATCTTATACAGATCCATATATTTCATTTTATACTTATTTAAATTCATATTATTGCATGAAGAAAAATAAACATTTGCATTACTAGTTAATCATTCTCCTCATTTATTTGCATCATCATTTATTTTCATAAAAATAAACATCCATATTCATTTGCATTACATCCATACTGAAAAGAAATGCATACATATAGAATAAAACATATAGAAAAGCATCTCATAAATCGATTGACACAAGTACGATGAAGTCAAATCAAGATCTTGTATATATAATCAACAATATCTCGGGGTACAAAATAATGTCAACTGACATATACAAACTCCCATCGGAGCAAGAATCGTAAGGGCTACAAAAAATGGGTGTGTCTACAAAACAAATCTAAGAGCTACACAAAAGGATCTAGCTCTCTGCCTCTCCCTCATCACCAGGTGGTGGAGGAGGTGGAGCCTGCTGATCCGGATCCTGTCTAGGTGCCTGAGCTCCCTCCAATCGAGCCATACATTGAGAATACGATACAACCTATTGCACTACTAGAATTGCTACACTGTAAGCCGCAACATAATAGGCTGCTCGACTTGTTTGATGGAGAACCTCTTGTTGAAGAGTGTCTCGCTTTGCCCTCGTTGCTGCAACCTGATGATCGCGCTCTACCCTGAGCTCCACCAGCTGACGATCACGCTTAGCTCTGACCTCATCTAACTGACGATCTCTCTCTACTCTAAGGTCTGCCAGCTGTCAGTCTTGCTCCGCCAGTTGTGTCTGTGCCATTGTCAGCTATGACTACAAACCCACTAGGCGTGCTCTCATCGATCGCGTTGTGTCGGCCCCCTGATCCCTCGTAGGCTCTCCGCCTCCATCGCCTCCTCCATCTCTGCCTCCGACTCCCCCTGCTCCTCTCTACTCTATCAAACATGTCTTAGAGCTTCTCTCTCCTCCTCTCCACCACCCTCCGCTACCCTCACTCCACTTAGCCTCACCCCAACAGTCCCCAGGGATCCGCCCTTTCCTCTCTATTGCCTACCTCCAGCTGGTACCCTACTGCTGCTAACACCAGGATCACCACCTGCCCGCCTCGGAGCCTCGGCTCTTTGTCCATGTCCCTGTGCGTGGGCATCATCCTTTACCTCCTCTATGCGAGGTGCCTGCTTAGTCGAATCTGTAAATCTTGAGAATGGATGTTGCTGGAACCAATCCCTGTATTGGGGCAATACCCTCGCATTTGCAATATCATCTAAATAATCCCATCTGAGCATCTATAACCCAGTCAACTCCTGCATTCCCAAGGCGTATGATAGCCTCGATCCCCATCCCCTCTTATCCTCATATGCATAACGCGCGTATGCAGGAAAAACTCCTGCGAGATCCCCTGAGGTCTACCATACTGCCTCATCACTTGAGTAACAACAAAATGCTCAACCACTGATGTTGATCTACCGATAAGAGGTCAGATCATGAATAGGTCTCTATGCACAACTCTCCAATCATCCCAAGGCTCCAGACCCCTATAAGGTCTCCATATGACAACTATAAGATCGTCTAGCTGTTGTCTCCAATAATCTATCTTTCCCAGATGGGGCTGCGCAATGTATCCACAATATCTATAAACAATAGGTTGTTGTGGATCTCTGGCCTCATCGACAATCGATTTGCATACTGGGAGATGCTCCCAGGCCCATACCTGTAAAATCAACACCCCAACAACCATACTCTTCCCCTCCCGGTAGATGATCTCATGCATCTCACGATACATGTGTGCTAGTATACATGAACCCCATCCTAATCTCTGGGGGTGCTCAACAAGTCTCTCCAACATCTTGCCCCATCCACATAAAAACCCCTGCTGTCCCTTGTCTGGCATAAGAAAATGGCCGATGAAACCTGCCAAGACGCAAGCCAGTGGAAAGTCCTCACTGTATCTGGTCATCATGTCCTCCCAACTGATAGACTGTGTCAGAATGTCTGCATCATAAACTACTTGCCTTAGGGCTAGAAGGGCAGGACGCTATGCTGAATCATAATCTACCTTATCCCCAGCAAAAGGGACACAAAGAATCCTGTATACATCCTCGGGAGTGATGGTCATCTCCTCAACTGGAAAATAAAACGTATTATGCTCTGAATGAAACCTCTCAACTAATGCAGTGAGCATATCGTGATTCACACAAATACTAGGCAACGCAAGAAGATGAGTCAATCCGCATGACTCAATATGTGCCCAGCCTACATCTAATAACTAACGAACTAATGTCATGGTTAGTGATATACACATATAAACAACACGTGGGGCAATTAAACCTACAAAAATCAAACAAAAGATCATCAGGAAACATTTCAAATTAGCCTATAAGAGAAGCAAAACATCATGTGAATCCAACTACATCAACTGCAAAATCAAAATTTCAAGTTTGCACCTTAAAAAATGCTTACTGTTTTTCAAACAACAAAACATCACAGAGGTAGCAACTCGTACGAGTTAGGAATTGGTCTAGTATGACAAAACAATCTGATACGACACAAGACTAGTTGCAGGACAAAAAAATGGGCCCTTTTGAAGATTCTCATACGACAGAAGGGTGTATGTAGGATGACAAAACTAGTGACTTTAAATGATAAAACAAACTTCATCAGTTTGTCGTACGAGAAAGGATCCTGCCTCGCACGACAAAACGATAATCCCCGACTTCAACATGCCAAAAAAAAAAAATTCAACAAAAAAATTCAATTTTGAAATGATTAAAAGGCATAAGATCGATCACTTACCGTTGGCTCATAGTTCTGTGGTCGATTGTGTCGTCTTTGGTGCTCGAATTGTTGCTTTTGTGTGGGAACCATCATTTTTCTTCACTGAAGGATTTTTGAATTTTCAAACTTGGGAGCTTAAAATGAATTGAAAATGACAATTTGACCCCTTATATAGACAAAACCCTAATTTTCAACTTGCTCCGATGGACATGAAAATTGTACCCTTAGCTAATTTGCCCATTCTAATTCCATTTTTGGGATCAAAATCGAAATTTGAGATCATTCTCCTAGTCAATTTCAATACAATTTGGACCACTTAACACTTTTCATCAAAAACTCATTCTTTCTTCAATTCGCGCTTAATTTCTAATGAATCAACGCTGAATCTCAATTTTATTCTACAAATCAATTTTGCGCTCAATTTCTCATCAAGCCAAATTTTCAAAAAATTCCTCTGAATCATTCATGCTCAAATCAATATCATTGCTAAACAATTGCCTATAATCTTGTACCCTCGCTATCTTTCGATTTCGCTCTCGAGGGGGCATACTCATGACCTCATGACCTCATATCTTCAAAGTTGAGAAAATTTTCAAATCTTCATCAAAAGTCGAGCAAAAATCTTTTCAACTAAAGAAAATCAAATTCTTATTGCTAAGGGGCATCTCAGCTTCATTGCTTCATATCAAGTTGAGATCTCTCGATCATCTGAATCGAATCAATCGCTAGGGGCATATCAGTTTTATCGCTTCATATCAAGCTGATATTGTCTTCATCCGAATCTAGTCTCTTAACGTTAATTAGTTTCATCGCTTTTCATCAAGCTGATTATTTGTTTAAACTCAATCAAGAGTTTAAAGAGTATCTTCGATCAAATACCCAATCTAAGCAGGTGTTCAGTTTCATCGCATCAAATCAAGCTGAACAGTTTATCTTCGCTCATCATATCTTGATCCATCAAGTTCAAGATTGATTTTATCTTCACTCACTGTGTCTAGTTCAATCAAGTTCTAGATCAGTAAGATCCGCTTCTTGATCAATCAAGTTCAAGTTTGGTATCTTCACTCTCTATTGTTCCTAGTTCAATCAAGTTTGGGATCAGTATCACTTTAATCAACTCTGTTTAGCTTCATCGCTTCAAATCAAGCTAAACACCTCGCTCTTCATTTGGTTTGTGATCAATCAAGTTCAAAACTAGTATCTCCTAGACATCAACTATTCTTTGAATCAATGCGCTGCTCGCACATTAATTCAAAGAGGGGCAAATGTAATACCCTAAGACTGGTCATCTAAACCATGAGCCCCTAATCTCGACAACGTCACCAAGGTCCTAACCAAAGACAATTAAAATTAATCTTGAGCACACAATTAATTTCTTAAATCACCAATGTCACATGGCAAATTAATCAACCAATATTAATTAGATATTTATTTATTTAATTGATCATTCCAAGTAAATCATTTTTAAACAATTATCCTATTTATTTTATTGAATATCCTAGCATATTTAATTAAATAAATCAATTTGCCATTAAATCATCAAAAAGAGGAATTAATTCGAAAAAAAGAATTAAAATTTGAGAAAATAAATCAATTGGAGATAATCTTGAAAAACAAATTAAAATTTGATAAATAATCTCAAAGAAAGCAATTAAAACAATTAAATATTCAAATTGAATGAAATAGAGAATAAATCAGTTTTTTTCCTAATTTTATCTTAATTTTAGTTCATTTTCCTTTAAAATTGAGAAAAGCATCCAATCACATCAATTCACCTGGATTGTGCTTCCTCTTGGAAAATCTTGACCGCTCATCATCATTTGATCTCAATCGTTGGTTTCTTTCTGAATTTTCTATAAATTCAGGCTCTCATCTCTCGTTTAAGGATCTTGGAGAATATATTGTTATTATGTTGTTTTTGCTCTAGGTTCATTGAGAATTTGTATCGAGATATTGCATATTAGTTATTTCATATTGCTTAAATCATTTAGCTTAAATATTTATATATTGTTTAAATCATGTTAGATTAAATCTTGCAAATCATGCATTCATCGAGCTTAAATCTTGCATTCATTTAGCTCAATCTTATGCTTGTATAGATAAAAATCCTTCGTTTAGTTGTTGTCTAGTCACTGGATAGCTTAGCACTCTGAGAGCAATCTAAACTCGCATCTACTAGAAGGCAATAAGACGACTTGCAATGGATTTCATTTTGTTGTTTTTTATTAACTAACCCATGCAAATAATGGTTTTGAAGTGTTGTGTCGTAGAACTTGCAGATACTGATTCACTTTTTCACACACACACTAGGCATTTTCGTTACTTCTCTGTATTTCTTCATTTTTGCTCTTTGACTTCAATGCACTAGAAGATGCCTTAGATGTGCTAAATTTTGACATGGATGGGCTAGGGAATATCTCCTATGTGCTAATTTGCACCCCATATGCGCGAAACTGGTCCTTTGATGCTCTAATCTGCCCCGTGGTGTCAGTTTTGTTAGTTATGACTTATGAGGTCGCTTTTTCAGATTATGGGCTTTTACCATAGGCTTTTTGTGATTGTCTTGAGTTATCAAAGTGGTCTTTTGGTTCTATATTGATCGTTTCATAATTTTTTTGGCTCCAGTAAGATGGTTTGTGCCTTACTGTTGAGGGTTATGTTTATATGTTGTATAGCTCTAACAAGAGGGAGAATGCCTCACTATTGAGGAATGGGTTATGTGAGCTCCAGTAAGAGGATGTTGCCTCACTATTGAGGATATAATTGTTTATGTTTGTGTAAGATGGATGTGTGCCTTGATCTTTCTTATTGTTACACTTTTGATGGTAAAGGCTCTCGCTTTATATGTTGACTTTATGGTTCATATTGTGCTCCAGTTTGGTATCAACAATGTTTTGATCTTGGATTCATTTCATGTTGAGCCTTCATGATGTTATTGTGATGTCATCATGATTTATGTTTCACCCTAAGGTCTTGGTCCATGGATAGGGGGATTGGGCTCTTGCAAGTGTAGGACCGAGGTAATGAGCAATAGGCTCTAAGAGGTTCCTAGAGAGGATGCTTAGGGTCTAGACCTATCATGGAACCACATTAAAAGTTTATGTTTAATTTGCAAGTGATAACCATAATAATTTGATTAGTGGGTTAGGTAATTAGGATTCACTTAATCAAGATAATGAATAGTTCTTGTAGCCCCACCTCATAACCCTCAAGGAGAGACTCAAGATGAGCATGGGAAGACTGTTGAGACAGTAAGCCAAACTCCCTTGATTGGCTCCAAGGTTGAGACGGCTCCACATGTCTATCAAGGTGTGGCTTGGCCCCTTCTTTGTGAGTATAACATGTGATG
The DNA here is from genome assembly GCF_030272615.1 of Cryptomeria japonica. Taxonomy (NCBI): domain Eukaryota; kingdom Viridiplantae; phylum Streptophyta; class Pinopsida; order Cupressales; family Cupressaceae; genus Cryptomeria; species Cryptomeria japonica. The sequence goes on from NC_081407.1 coordinate 366,951,984, forward strand.
ATGTGCTCTTTCCCTACATGGGTCCATGATCCTAATGCCTTGATTGTTGCTACGCCTCTAGAAGTTTATTGATTTATGATTAGCCTTGTGATGAGTTTTGGTTTACTACTATTTGGTTGTTCATCTTTTGTGGATGTCATGTAGAGTCCCTTGGTTGTTAGGTGTCAGCATAGGTCTAGAGTGTTAGTTGGAACCTTGTGTCATCTCCTAGCATGGGAGGTGGTTCCTTATTGGTTCCACATGGTCGGGTGGTTTGATGCCTTCTTCCATTGGGATGTTCTTCTTTGGTTGCTAGCATGTGTGGATGTGGATTCATATCTCTTGTTCATGTGGATGGATCTTTGGAGCATTATCTATGTAATTGAAATTGGAATAATGTATTTTGTATCATGAGAAAGATGTAATCGTAAAGAAGAATATGTATCTTGTATTTTGGAATTATTTGTAATAGAACTTGTAGTAAGTTGAATCATGATTAGATTGTAAGAGAATATGAATGTTGTAAGGGGATATTCAATGTGTATGTAATCCTAGTTTTGAATGGGATTACATGATTAAGTGATGTGTAGATTGTCCTATGTGTAGCTATAGTTGTGGTGAGTTATTAATTATTTTATGGAAATGATTATGAATGAATAGCTTATAGATTGTATGGTTATTCTTAATAGAATAAACTAGATGTGCATTAGGTGATATTCTATGTGTAAACAAGATGATATTATCATGTTAGAAGGTTTTTAAAGGGAATTGAGAACATTGATTTGGTGCCTTAAATGAATCAAGAGTTAATGGGAATATGTAGGATTTGTATTGATAGTTAATGATTCTCGTGATAAGAAAAAAAGTAATTAATTGGGGAATGAATGTAATTGTTGTAATGAATTTGAATGGTATCAAGGTACATGGATGTGCTTATGTGTTATTCTTATTAAGTAATGATGTTGAGATACCCTAGGGAAATGATAGTAGTGTAGTGTTATTCCACTTGCGTAATATGTTGTTAAGAATATGATTATGTTTAAGTTGTTTATGTATTCATGTAATGTTATGGTTAATGCATATGAGTAATGGTAGCTTAATATGTTGCATTAGTAGATGTTTTTAATTTTTTTTTCTCTATTTGTTAGTTAGATTAGTTATTTTCTCTAGGGTATTTTGGTAGGCATTACAAATATACATCCCAATGATAATAAAGTAAAGTATGTAATGGTTGATCTAGGTGTGGACTTGAATATCATATCGGCTACCACATGGGAGAAATTGGGAAGACCAAAGTTGGTGAGAACACCTATGAAAATAAGCCTAGTAGATTGTTTTGGTATGGAAACCTTAAGGACATTGAAAAATGTAGAGGTTATCATAAAAGGTCTAAAACAAATTGTGTACTTTTAAGTGGTAGAGATGAAAGATCCATTCAATGGATTTAGAGCCTTGTTAGTATTAAGATGGTTCGCCAATGTAAATGACATTGTGGATTCACATAAGCAAAAGATATATCTTTTGCAGATGATACAAATACAGTACATATACCAAGTATAGAAGACAATTTTATATGGAAACCGTCTAATAAAACAATTCTTGACCTTTATACACCACATCCAAAAATTTTGACACCACACTTCCAATATATAAATTGTTTGGATTTAGATAAATCTTCATGATAAAAACCATTCTAAAAATACATTATAAAAGAATCAATTTAAAGATGATACAAAATATATTAATCATATATGAAAATAAAAACCATGAAGCACAATCTTTATTTACATTCTATTTATCATTACATTCTATATGTAATTTTTTTTACCTAAATTAGAACACGCTAATTTTGACAATCATATTAAAATAACTAAACCTTAATCTCTCTTATTATCATTTACACATTTTCCCAATTAAGAACCATATTAAAATAGCCAAGCCTTCTAATCTCTCGTTATCATTTATGTATTTCTCTATAAGCCTAATTTAAGTAAGCATTAGAAATTTTTAATAATAAATTATACAACCAAATTAATTGTAATTTCTATTTATTTTACCGACAAGTAGAAAATCCTTAATTAATAAATTTGAAATCAATCTGGATAAAAATTTAAACATTCTCCTCAAGGGACGGAAAAGGCAATCTTCTATCGGGAAGGCAGAGAAAGTGTGGGCAATTCGCTCTTCGACTGCAAAAATAACAGTGCTGTTCTTCTCTGGCATTCCATTACAAAACTTGCTGTTCTTCTCTAGTATTGCATTACAAAACTCATACTTGGTTGGCCGCATCAATTTTTATGATGACACTATTGCAGAAACCATGTTTTATACAACATATGCCATTGCACACAAGTATTTCTTCTACAAAGATGGTAAGCTTCTCTTAACACCCATTCTGAAGTTTCCTTTTAGAACGCTACATTACTTTGGGTTCATCAGCTTGGATTTATTGGTAATAAGCAGCACCGAGTCATCAGAAATTCTAGTTGTACACATGTATGACCGAACATTATCCTTAACTATTGCATTTGGGCATTTTTGAGGAACCGAGCATATATCCTAGTGTTCCTGCCACACTTTTTGCTCGACCTGGTGTCTGTTATCTATTCTTTGATTCATATTGGGTTTTTTTAATTGTGCCCTTTAGTTTTAATTTTGTGTATCATGGAGGTTGATTCACCACAGTTCTGAGGACTACAAGATGTTTCATATCCAGAATATTCGCCAAGTGGTAGGAAATGCCATGCTTGTGCTTCTAGTACTGTGGAGGCTCTCATTTCATGTCCTCGAAGGATTGCCTTAGGATTGTATGTAGTTGACTAGCTTCAGATTCACGGTCAGTTCTCAAACTGTAATGTAACTAGACAAATGAGCTCATTGATTATTAGGGAGCAGGCTGTGCAATTACATTTCGTCACAATAGTCATCACATTACATGGATTTCCTTGAGATGAAAAGCCAGTCGCTTTTTGCTCGATTGACAATTTACATAAGTTCTTCCTCCTTTTCCTCTTCCATCTTTCTCCTTTTTTCTTTATTTTCCTTCACCTCTCTTCAACTTTCAAAATTCTCTTGTTGTTTGCAAGAAAAAAGGCTGAAAATGGAAAAATGCAAATAGAAACAATGAAAGCATGATGGGCTAGGGCAAATAGAGATAAACAAAATACTTTTATGCTAGACGGTTTTGTGGGGGCCATACAATAAATTAGGGTTGTTGAAAATTTTGAAATAATATTTTTTTTCCATTTCAAATGTTAATCATGCACAAGGGATGTCAAGGGGTGTCAAGAATGGCATGGGGCTTCCAATTGAGAGATGTTCCTATGGTACATTCCCCTTGTAGATGGAACATCCTTGAGATGTCCCTAGAAAATTAAAAAAAGGAGGAAATTGGATGGGGCATGGTGCCCCCTTTTAGGAAATGACAAAAAAGTGGAGGGGTCTCATATTTGGTTTCCAACTAAATTAGTTTTTTGTGATCCTCTTTCTTTAGAAATAATATTCAACTTCTTCCCAAGTAATTTTTCTTCCCATCAGCCAAACCTGGTACCAATCGTTACTTCACCCTTGAGTTATAAATATACATTTTGAACCATAAAATTTTCCATATGCTTATACTCATCTTTATATATTTGGAAAATTTGAAACATTGATTTGCTAAAGGACTTACGAAGACATGTCAAATCTCTTGTTTCTAAGTTTGAGCAAGCCAAAACAAAGTTAGTTTGATTGTTTGCAAGATTAGCAAGTTTGGGCCGATTTTTTTCATAGAACGTTTTTTTTTTGTAAATTATCTATATTCCATGTTTTTCTAAATTATAGTCCTTCTCATTTTTGAATTTGAGCTAGAAATCAGTCTCGAGTTTCCCAAATTTGAAATTGGCAACACTAACTGATATTATCCTTCCCACAGAATTAGTTATATCGTCGATTCCCATTTCTATTTAAAATGACTATGTTTCCAAGCAAATATACTTTCAATGGATCTTCTTTCAGTGACGGCTTTGAATGTAACAAAATATTTAGACAAAGAGATCAAAAAATTTGCTTCATGGTGCTTGATTTGTGTACCACGTCTAGAAGATTTGCCAAAATCTGATTAGTATAGTGAAATTCATAGGGCCATATTTCCCTTGTTTTTTTTTAGTTTGCTAATGTAGCCATCTTTTGGAAATTTCTCAAAGTGTATTTTTAATGATGTAAAAGTCATCTCAATTGGACACATTTGATAGGAGAATAATCCTCCATTGTTTAAGATGCTATTCTAAAGAACTGCAGAAAAATAATTTCAGAATCTTCCAAAATCCGTTCTCCCATTCTACCAAATTGCTTGTTTGATACCAAGGATGTGCTCTAAAGTTACAATAGCAAAGTTGCTATGAAAAAAGGGCTCTCGACTCAGGCAAACACAATAAAGCAAAGAAAAGAAAGGAAAACAAAGAAATAGATGAAAGGGATAAACCTAAAATATTAACCCTAAAAAAAGTATAGGGCTAAGTAGATGTGAGGAGGGCCCCATGCTGTTGTGGGAGCAAATGAAGATGTAATATCCTCTTTTGGGATTTACCCAAATTTAGTCCTAAATTCCAACTTAAGATGATAATTGCATTATCTTTTTTAATATAAATTTATAATAAAATTGCCAATTGTAAGGTTCTTTTTGGAATATTTCTAGTTAGGGCCTACATACACCATTACTCATTAGAAATTCATATTAGGACACTAAATATTAATAACTCACAATAGCATTTAAATCAATATAGTCAATCATACTAGGAATTCATTAGGAATATTTGCAAACTGCATTCTCAAGGATAGTTGTCCTTGTATTGCGAGAGCATCGGTGGAATCCTTGTCCATCAATCTTGGGGTGGCTTACTTGAGAAGATTCTCAAGCCCAAGGGCACAATTGGTTTCCTAATCCTCAACCGAGCCTAGGAGCACTCATTCGCCTCCCAACCCACAAGCATGGCATGATCTCCAATCCATCCATGTCAATGTGTCATGCTTGATAAGACGTATGAAGACTGCCTTTCTCAACAAGCTCAGGAGCACTCATATGCCTCCCAATCCACAAGCATGGCAGGATCTCCAATCCATCCCTCGGGGTGGTGTACTTGATGAAGAATGGTTGGTGCGTCAACTCTTGTGAACTTGGAAGGCTGGCCATCCTTCCTATTCGCAAGATATTAGTATAAATTGAAAATAGATTGCTTAAGGGAAATCTGCTATAATAAATGTTAATAAATCCTCTTATAATCTTGAATAATCTTACTAAATATATCTTGAGAAACTTACTAGAATATATATATTGCTGGTTATATTCCAGCTTTGTGATTCATTGATCAATCCACATGATTGATTCTTATTAATGAATTCCCTTGCTGATTTGCTGATCTAACGTTCTGCTCATTTCATGAACAATTTATTTTCTTTCCCACTTCACAAATGTAATGATTTTTCCCTCTTATATCTTTCAAGGTGTGGGAGTCACAAACCTTCAATTCACAAGGGATGCAACTCTTCACATAAGGTTGTTTGTTCACTAAGCGTTGGTGATTATTTACCTTGGCTGGCCCCTTATTTAATTGCCCAGTTTGCAAGAAACCTTAGTTGCCCCTTTACAAATTCCTTTGCTCTAATATGTTTGCGATTTGATAAGGGTTGTGCTCTCTATGACAGGTCATGACAGAAGACCAAAATTGACAACTTAATTTGGAAGCAAAATTATTAGGCATTTGTACTTTGCAGTGTGTTGGAGAAGCCAATGATATTGAAATGTCCCCTACCTGATTAATATAATTAATCTATTTCAATATACTAAAATTGATTGAGAGACGAATCATGAAGCCAGTCATTGATATTCTCAATTTATTAGTTATTAACAAGTGCTTATTTATTTTCCTCATTAGATGATTAATTTCATTATTCATAGTTCTTAATATAGATATCAGACCCTGCTACTACTTCAGTTTTAAGGGAGAAGGGTCTATTTATGTTACCAAAGTGCTTAGAGACCAAATACAATAGGTTCCCTCAAATTTTACAGATCCAAGCCCTTACCTATCTCGGGTCTATACCCTCAAGGCTTATGGGTCGCTGATCCCCACCCTATCTTGGGGCTTAACCTATTGCTTGGATTTAGATTGCCCCTCTTTGGAACATCTCGTCCCCATCTTCTTAAATACTGATAGTAATAACATGATTTAGACTATAAGTATACTAACTTCTCATGTATTATAAATATATAAAAAATTAAGTATGACTATCATACATATTGCAGTCTATATTAATATTACCACCAAGAGCAAGGGTGTTACTGCCTGTAACTTAATAACAGTTCTGATCTGATTTGATATGATCTAATTGATGGTGATGTCACTAGATGCTTTTTATTCCTTCCCTTTATATCTCTCAATATGGGGGAGAGGTCACACCTCTTCATTGTGTATGCCCTTTGGCAAGAGGCACACCCTTTCACCATTAGCACCCTTTGAAAGAGAGCAACTCTTCATTATGTCTGCCCTTTGAAAGGGACACAACCTTTCATAATCAGATATGCACTTCTTATTTAAATCAGATCTGCACTTCTGATTTTCATATTATCCCCCTCTCAAATGAGGTTCTCTTTCCCTTTTATATCTCATTGTTGAAGGAGCCACTTCCTTCCATGTCTTTTGACCTTTCATTAAATTAATTTGTTTAATTAATTATATTTATTTATATTATTTTATATTTTGATTTAAATTTAATATTTTAATTTTATTATTATTATTATTATTTATTATTAAATTCTATTTCAAAGTGGGGACATTGCAGATATTATTGTCAATCATTGTTGGAGTACTAATCCAGAATCATATAATGTTTGTTTAGGAGAGTCTAGGGTTAAGGGGCTGGGTTGGACAATCCTATGAGGTAGTTGATTCCTTGTAGAACCTCTGTTAAGACTCAAGGCCAAATAACTGTTGGTGGTTGAAAATAAATTGGTAAGGTGAGATTTCCTTCGAGGTTTGTACTATAGAAGAGGAGTGCTAGAAGGTCCTTGATGTTGAGAGGAGATACAACCATGGCCATTAGGATGAGAGTTGATTTGTTGAGAAACCTTAATAATAGTAGACCTCAAGGATGAGCAATGTCTCGTTGGTCAATCCCCTTCTTTGTGAATCAATAGTATTCTAAGAGTGCGAAAGGCCTCCAACATTTGTGATGAGATTAACATAGGTAGTGATATATTGATACATTTTAAGCCTTTGTGTAGGGATCTATGCTTGAAAGTGGCGATCTCACAATGAGAAAGGGCAAAACATCTTTGATTAGTTTAGCAAAAGGTGGATAGAGAATCTCTAGAATCTCTATACACATGATGATACCTCACAAATTCATAGTAGATAGGACATTGGAAAATAAAATGCTCCTTGGTCTTGTTGTGACGTTTTCACACATCGCCCCATTGCAAATGGGGACCCCTGCTTTTTTTCGCTTTTTAGGGTTTGTCTTTTTAGGTTTTTTAGGGTTTTGTTAGTTAGCCTTTGCATTTTGAGTGTCGCCCAGGGGATCACATGGATAAGCAAGTCCGGCTTGAGTGAGGTCCTGATCCTGAAATTTGGCTAAGTCTGGAATGTCCTGATCCTGAAATTTGACTAAGTCTGGAAACTGAAAAACCTCAAAAAACTAGATTTTGCAATATAACTCCTGGAGGTCTGAAACCACTCTCAAACATCCTGAAAGTATCTTTCTTATACTTAAATGTTATATTCCATGAAAATTATCCTGATAGAGAGTTCAAAAAGTCAAATTTCGCTCCTGTCCTTCACTGAGGATCCAGAGCGAATTTCGCTCCTGTCCCTCTCCAAGGGACCAAGGCAAAGCGCTCCTGTCCCTCACCAAGGGACCAGGGCGAAAATACTTATTTGAGCCATTCCTGGCCTTGTTTGGTTAAATTGAGACATCAAAAGCATGGTGAAGGACGAAATGAGCATGATAGAGCATCCAGACTTGATAAAAAACAATGAAATGATGAAGTTTTTGCCTAGAAGGTCAAATTCGCTCCAGTCCCTCACCGAAGGACCAAAGCGCTTTTCTTTATATGCACAATTTTAGACCTTTTTAGGACATCAACTTTTATTCATAGCATGAAGTAAGATGATATCTTCCTTAGCCAAGACATTTTTTGATGAAAATTGTAACGATTTGGCCTAGAGAGCAAAATTCGCTCCTGTCCCTCACTGAAGGACCGGAGCTTGAATTCCAAATTTGCATTATCCTCACAAGACTTAAATAATTTCGCAATTTGAGGAGGTCAAGGGAAGTATGTTTTGCCCGTTGAATATAACTTAAGAACGCCACAATGAAGAAAATCGGCCTAAGTAACAAGTTCGCTCCTGTCCCTCTCCAAGGGACCAAGGTGACTGGCTAGGGCGCTCCTGTCCCTCTCCTAGGGACCAGAGCGATTTTCCCTCAAGACAAGATTCGGGCAAGAGAAAAGCAAGTTTCGCGTTTGAGGTGGGTGGAGGAAGACACAATCGATCCGTTGAAGATAATTTTCGAAGCTAGCAAAGGACGAATTGGCTTGTAATTGCAAAAGTGCTCCCGTCCCTCACTGAAGGACCGGAGCTTGAATTTCAAATTTGCACTGTTCTTGCAGGATCAAGACAATTTTATGATTTGAAGAGACCAAGGAAAACATGATTTATCCATTGAATATAATTTGGAAGGCTAACAAAGGACGGATAAGCTTGGATTTGCAAAATAGCTCCTGTCCCTCTCCAAGGGACCAGGGCGAAAAACTTAATATCCAGTCCTTCCCTCCAAATTTGGATGAGTCCAAGTCAAGACACAAGGTCAAAATGATATTTAAAGTGCTTCAAGAGGGTACGAGATTGCAAAGACCAAGGACAAAAGATGAAATCGCTCCTGTCCCTCACCAAGGGACCAGGGTGATATTGCTTTAAAACAAGTTCCTTCCAAGAGATGAAATAAATTAAACTCCAAATGCCAAATAAGAATGCTATTTTGGACGTCCAAGATGAGACTTTGGACGTGAAAAACAAGAAAAACAAGGCCAAAATGAAGGGGCGCTCCTATCCCTCTCCCAGGGACCAGAGCGATGTGGTTAGCGTCCCTTATTCCTCCCATGCTTAGGCGCCAATATTTTCGAATTACATTAAAATGCCAAATTCGCTAAAAACTTGAAATATTTAATTAAATTGGCATTTAAAAATAGCGCATGGACATTTAATAATTAATTTAGGCCTTTAAAAAATCGAAGTTTTAATTGCAAAGGCATTTAATTAATTATTATTAAATTAAATTTTAAAAAAGGGAGCGCTTGGGGTATTATTTTGCAAGGTCGGCCCCCTCTTTTATTAAATTTTATTTGTTTTTTGGGCCTATTTTCCAAGTCGGCCTAGGGGCAATTATCAAGATGAGCGCCTATATAGGAGGGGTGTGTTGAGCATGTTAATCTATCTTTCAATCATTTGTCCAAGTGCGATTTTGAAGGAGCAATAAAGGAGTGCGAAATCTGGTCCAAGAAGGAGTGCGAGTTGAAGGCTAGAGGTGGAGCGAATTTTCCTCAAGACGTTGAAGGCTAGAAGTGGTGAAGTTGATAGAAGAAGCACATTTTGAAGACTTCGATCCACATTTTGCCTAGCAAACTTGCTTAATTTTGCATCTTTTCTCAGAGTTAATTCTCAAGAGGAGGTATGGCAAAATCATCTTGACACCCTTATTCAAGGTTTGATTTTTTTTAGACATTTTTTAGAAAAGTCTAAGTATTGCATGGTTAATTAGGAAATGATAACTCAAGATTTATCATGAAGTTTCCTAAAATTAAAGTCTTGAATCTTCCTTTTAAAGTTTAATTTTTAGATTTCAAGATATATTACTAATTTTGAAATGTTGTGTAGGTATCAAGATGGCGACTCCCAAGCTCGAAAGATCTACAAGTTGGAAGACTCTTCTCAAGGAAAATCAAGCCAGATCAAGGACGATCAAGCAAGGACAAGGACGACCTTCTTTGATCTAGCCTAGCATCGACAAGGGCGACCTCTCCCAATCCAGCATTCCAAGGCAAGGTACATCATCATCCTGCAAATCAAGGACACAAGAAGTCAAAGCAAAGGGTTCGTTGAAGAAGCAGATAGTTCCAGAAGAATTAATTAAAGCTAGCTTCTCAACAACATCAAGTTGAATATTTACCAAGTTACAAGTGTCAGACGAGGTGGCATCCTAGTCATCACTTCTCCAGTCAGTGTGGTCCACCTCAGCATGTCCAGATTCAATGTACCTAACTCATGGAAGGTGGCACAAACTCCGATGTACCTACCCCGGCTATCCATTGGTCGATTTTTCTAGAGAGGACATGTGTCCAAGCAATACAATTTTATCATTGGTCAAGCATTAAATGTTATGTAATGGTTGTAACAAACCCTAATTAGGGTTTTCATTGTTGAATCTTGGCCATTGATCTCGAATTGATCTTAGCCATCGAATTGTATTGAGGGCACTATATAAACCCCGACTCTTCATTTTGTAAAGGCAATGAGAGATAGTATAGAAATAGTTGAAAGCAGTTAGTAGATAGAGAGTAGTTAGAAGTTGATAGAATAGCAATTAGAGTAGAATAGGAGGACAAGGCAAGAAATTGTTGCCATTGATTGTAAACAAACTCCATTTTCATTGAAGGAATGGTGAAGTGTGTCGTTTCTTGCAATATGCATGGTTTCTTGTTGAATCTTCAATCTTAGATGGTAGATGATTAGATGAGTGGAAGAAATGTGCTTGATTGATGGTGAAATTCGTATATCCATACTACTAGCAGTTTGTTGATTGCAGACTTGCCTTGTGTAGTCAACTGGAATTATTCAGCTTAAGCTTAACTTCAATTGTCGCTTCTTCATTGATATGCATCAACCTGATGGTGTCTATGCCTGCAGTGATGATTTGAACATCATAAAGCTTCCCTTCGAAGATCGCACTAGCCTTGTGGAGATGGTCCTACGATGTCAAAACAAGACCTAGTTAGAGTTTCATCAAAGATCAATCATTGCTCCTACATTCTTAGTATTAGGATTAGATCCTCTCTTCGTCCTCATCTTTTTTCCATTTTTCAAATCTAAGGCAGTAAGATCCTGTGTTCCAGCAATATTCAAAGGCAAATCAGAAGTTCAATCATCAAATGTAAGTCCCCTTGTGATTCCAGCAAATCACATCATACCACAGAGAGCTTATCCACACGTAGAGATCCTACATACAAGAACCTTGAAGTTTCTTCGATTGATCCTTTTCGCGATATCTTCAGCATTCGGAAACTTTATTCAAGAGAGGATAAGGTACCCTTGGGTATTTTATTCTGTGTTAGGCTGTGTACAAAATACACGTCAACAGGTCTCCACCTTTTGAAGAAAACAAAAGTGGTGGATCCTTTCACTTTGTAAAACCTGGTATTTCGTCTCAACTTGAAGGTAGTGGGAGCACACCCACACTCACAAGTTACCTAGGGGAATCCTCAAACCCTAAGAGCAATGTTTTTAAAGGTGTTTTGGACAAACATTGTTCCCATTTGCAACATGTGAGATTTGCTTAGCATAGAAAACTAACTTGGGGTTGAGAGAATTTAGAGGGGAGGTCCAAGTGTCCTAGATGTACCAATAGGAAATTTCTTTTGTAACAAATAGATCAAGCACCACTTTCTCAAGAAGGCAATGAGGAGTACCTAAAGAGTACTTGAAAGGAGTTGTCTTGTCCAAAGATATATTGATAATTGGAAGAGAAAACAAACCTCAAAAAACTAGCAATGTTTACCTTCAAAGGGACCTAAAGAGGCAATCTCCTCTATGGAATAGAGTGCCAAAAATGGATACTTTACAAGATGTAGTCACCCATTGACATAACCCTATGTATAAACTGAGTGAGTTTGAAGATACTCGAGGTGAAGGGATGGGGATGTACATTTGGCTTGGACAATAAATTGAAAGACTATTTTTTTTGTACTAGTTCATACATTAAGCATAATTATTGAACCCACTCAACTTGAGTCTAGTTAATAGATCCCATGCTAGGGCCCCAAATGTATGAACCATATAGCACTGTGCGATTAATCATTGCATTGAATAGGCACATTTTTGAAGGCATATTGTGGAAATGTACTTGAAACCAGTAGTGCTTGAGAACGAGTGACATTATCCCTTGCAAATACAAGACTGAGAGGCAAGCCTCAAAGAAAGAAAAAGGCTTGTGAATTGAAATACTAAATAAGTATAAGAAGTAGTGATCTCTGTTGTGCCTCCTTTGTAGAAAAAATGAAATTTATAAAAAACATCCTGGGTGGTATTGAAGACCATGACCAGGTTGACCAAAGACCATGACCAGGTTGACCACAAACTAGCAAATGTCACAAACTCAAAAAAGGCATCTAATTGTCTTTGTAGGCTGTTAGGAGAGTGAAAGAGGAGGATCATGTCATCAACAAAGAGCAATATAGCAATCACAACATGGTGAAGTAGGAAATCATCTTGTCTAAGAAAATCCTCAAGCTGATCAATATAGATACCATAGAGTGTTGGTGAAACGGCACAACTTTGCTAGAATCAATAGTATTCTTAACAAAGTGAGAGGGATCATGAAGAGTCAGGAATAGTCTAACTACTATCTCATAGAGCCACATATTGACAATCATAGTTGCAGACATCGTAGCATCATATTTACACAATGATGGCATGACAAATTGAAAACACAAATGGAATTCAATTACATGGGTTCAAAATGGGAAAAACATTGCAAATTAAAAAAATGCTAAACCAAAAACCAACACCAATTTGAATTCCAAGAAGAACATGTGCTTTGTTGAACTTTGATTTGTTTTTTGGATTTTAACTGGCATACTGGTTTTTTGACTAAACTAGGCTTTTTGGTGTTGATTGACATGAGAAACTTTGATACCTGTGGTTAAGGTGGTTTTGCCTGGTTTCTGCTTCTATGGTTGCAGAAATCTGTTAAAAACCACATTTTATTCTGATTAATTTCCAGTTGATATTTTTTTTTGCAATTAATCGGACAAACTGATTCTTGATGTTTTTTAACCACAAAATTGCAATGCAGTATAAAAAAAATTGTGATTAAATCATGATTTTCGAGAAGAAAAGTTTTTAGGCCTTTTTTCCTCATTTCTGCAGCAATTTTTTCCTTATTTTTTTCTATAATAAAAAACTTTATTTACTCTGATTAATTCCTGATTAATAGAATATTCTTTATCTTTTTGTTTGCCGAGTTACTCCTGAAATATTTTTTCTACTATAATCACAGTAATAAGAGTCTTAGAAATACAGGTGTCTTGCAATTTCTGGAGCAGCAGATGCCTCAGGACAGAGTCAAATGTCTTTTTAAAGTCTACAAAATAACTAAATAATTTAGAAGAACAATAACAAGCCTCTTTTATTATATCACGGTTTCAAATTGTGATCAACAGTCTAGAAATCCCTCCTAAAGCCAGCCAACTTTCAAATTTCTGTCCTCAAGGAACTCAAAAAGTATCCTGTCTAGTACTGTAGTATAGAATCATCCAAATGCATGCTCAATCATAATAGTTTTGTAATTACTTGGATTAGACCAATCTCCAGATTTGTGAATGGGGTGGATAATATGAGTTGTCCAAGTAGAGAGGAATGTTGAGACATGGACCAGCTAGGACTCGAACCTAGGACCTTCCATACGCTGCTGGAGTGCTCTACCACTGAGCTACTGGCCCCTCTTGGACCAGTCCATCCTCGGTCCGGGTGTGGCTTATTTCCAACACCAACACCCCCCCTTAAGCCACACCTCTCGTGTGCTTGGGGCTCCTAGCCTGAACCTGGCTCTGATACCATGTTGAGACATGGACCAGCTAGGACTCGAACCTAGGACCTTCCATACGCTGCTGGAGTGCTCTACCACTGAGCTACTGGTCCCTCTTGGACCAGTCCATCATCGGTCCGGGTGTGGCTTATTTCCAACACCAACAAGGAACCCAGACGGACAACCTCATTGTATAGCTGTGAAATGGGGTAAGCAAGTGATTCTATATCATACTTGAGAAACTTAGTTGGAGCCCCTCACTGTCAGCAATTTTGCTGGAGCAAAGCTTCAAAATACCTCTCCAGATGTGACCTATAGAAAGCAGGTGACAGTTGGGGGGCAGGAAAATGGATTGTGGGGGTATTCCTAGGGATAGAGTTTTGAAAGCCAATCAGACAATGGTGTTAAATCATTTTTTTTATGGACCGTACAAAACTCGCAGGCTATTTGACCAAGTGCCCTTTTAAAATATTTAACTTGGCTGCTCTTCTCATAATCTATGATATAGTATATGCCAACAATCACTAACTCTGTTAGTCACCACATTCAATTTGCGAGGTTAAAATTGTCCACCGACAGGACACTATTTTAGTATCTACTTCTATAGGATTATTTTTTTGCCACTAGGTCTCACACTACTGGATACAAGCAGATTGGTACCTATTGTTGAATACTGCTCCCAAGAATGGAGTGATTTTTCCTTATCGTAGAACCTTTTTTTTAAAGTGCCCTTTTAAAATAAAATAATGGATAAAAGGATCTTGTTGGCAAAGGAGATGGTATACATCTCCAAAGGAATTTGCTTTCCCAATCTACCCGTGAGTGGCAATTTCAGAATTTGCAGTTGAAGTTGGGGGCAATTCATCCAAAGCATGAAGAAAATGATGAGGATTGTTTAGTCCAAGATTAGAAATGCAATTTTTATCATTGTGCTTTCATATAGTATAAATGTAAGTGGAAATGGTTGCACCTTGTATCTAACACTGACTAAACTGGCTATTCAGAAATGTCTTCCAGTTGAGAATCAACACATTCCTCATTTAAAAAAATTGTACTGACAAATATGTCAGAATTCCATATTGTGGATCTTTTCACTTTTAGGCTACCATTCTTCATGCATTTTGTAATGTCAATTTTCCTCTATCAATATAGTTCAATATCTCATTTTGAGCAAATTAGGTGTGCTCCTCTCTCAGATAGAAGATTTGTACTTTTAATTTTATTTTGCACTTGTTACATTTACTAACATATTTTTTGTTTTCCTAATGTATTCATACCTTTCTTTCTTGGTAATGGCATGTTTGATGTTTCCATTGTACCTTATTTTGAAAGCAGGAAATATTGTGTCTTTTCTCTTATTGGAGAAAGGAGTCCGTAGACAAAATTCTGATTTACTTTCATGAAGCAACTATTATTTTCTTTTTTTCTCTTGATTTGCACTGGGCTAATGATTCTATGGTGGTGATATTCTTTTTTCTTTAAGTTTTTTAAAAGACGAATATCTGGGAATGCAAATTTAAATCTTAAACAGAGCTTCTCACATAGAATGGGAATTTCTTTCCTCTGTATAAATAGTGCCCATGCTTGTTTACATGTTTATTGGCATGCATTTTTGGATTTGTTTCTTTCACTTCATTCTTTTCCGGTCTATTTTATGAGTGACGTTTCTACATTGCAGAAAGGGGCAGTGCGTAAGACTTGGACAAATCTATTAACAGTTGCACAATTTGGCTTGAAGGATCCTCCATATAAACTAGTAAGGTCCTATAATATTTCATGGATATGGGCCATTTTCTATTGAATACCTTATTGCAGTGTTTTCTTGTAGTAAGTACCTTTTTTTTACAAACAACACTGAGCTCTAATATATTGATATTCCTCCTTGAGTCTAGTTGCTGTGAATTATGTTTTCATTCTATCTTAGATGTTTATTATGGAAACATTCTATCTTAGATATCTATTATGCATTTTGGCAGGATGCATTAGAACCATATATTTCTCATAGATCTTTGGAAGTACATTGGGGAAAACACCATCGTGGCTATTTGGATAACTTGAACAAGCAGATTGAGGGTACTACATTACAAGGGTATACACTTGAGGAACTTATCAAAGTAACATATAACAATGGGAATCCAATGCCTGCTTTTAGCAATGCTGCCCAGGTGCTTACAGCTTTCATCTATTTTGAATTTTTCTCTTTGATTTATCCAAGCAGGCTGGGCAATTGCGATTGATAGGTTTTGCATGTTTATATTTCATTTCAATGCTATTTAATACTTTACTGTATGGGTTTCTCTCTGCTCCAGGAATAATATAGTATATATTCAGCGGCCAAATATTAGTTTCCTTTACATCTAGTGAAATATATATTGAACTCTAATAATGTGTTGCAATCTTGTATTCTTTAATGTAAATAAATACTGCATGTGTAACGACTTGTTTTTTACATTCTTTTTTGTGGCTGAATTATCTTATCTTTTGCCACAAACTATCAACTTTGGGAAGTTTAGCTCTACAGATATTGCTCCTTGTCATATAGAGATTGTTAGAGATAACAAAAATAAAAAAGAAAGGATCAGAAAAAGCCGAAGAAGCCTTCCTATTTGACTGTAGTTTTTTTAAGATAATTTAGTGGTGGATTCTATAGAGTCCCCTGCATAGAAATATTGTGTGTAAAAGCAGTACACTAGCATTCTATGAAATACCCTAATGGTCACAAAGGACATTTGGTCAAAATAACACAAGATGGCTTTTGGTACTATGCTCCATATCTTTGAACATTGCACGCTAAGAGCATAAAAAATAAAGAAGCCATGCTAAAACCCGCTAAACAAAACAGGCACAAGAAACATAGATCATACTATTCCTGACCTTCCACCTCAACAACAACCTCGACACTCCAAAAAGCCATAAATTGACAAGAAATCCTCATTTGTAGGGACTCCAATTACCCACTCTAGATAAGTGAGTGCCACCCTAGTCTCTTGCAGCCCCTACCTCTACCGACATTATGAAATTGTTGGTCTTGTCCCTTCTAGGGTCTTTGTCATGTCCCCTCCTTGATCATTATTTACATCTTAAATGAAACAATTATTATTTAATATAATATTTTGAATGACTATTTGAAATATTTTAATAAATATTAGTATTTAATTAATATGTATTAATAATCATTATTAATAATATTTTTGAAATATTCAAACAAAAAAAAAATTAATATCATATCACTATTATATTACAACTTGAAAAAATTGTAAACAGCATTGACTAAGAAGAGTTTGAGCAAACAAACACTTACCGTGAGGAAGCTTTGACGTAGCATCCATATCCTCCAAACCCTCTACACATCAGCAAATAAAGGTCTGACTGTTTACGACTAGTATAGTGGCAGATGAAGGACCGATAAGGAAGGTATTTATCGAATATGTCCCAGATTGGTAGAACCGAGAATATCATAAGATAACAATTGGAGTGAAGAACGAATGCATGAAAGATGTGATTTGAATATGGATTACGATGCATAAGGGAAGGCATCGATAGATAATAGGAACAACACTATCAATGGTCAGGCAATCGATTTAAGGAGAAGAGAATTAATCAAGTAGTTGGCTATGGATGGTGACTTGTCAACCGTATCAATTTGACCAACCGATGACTAGCAGCAACTATGGTAATCCAAGGTGAACAACGATTATCTTGTTTATGGCAACAATTGATTCAAACTCCATATCGTCTTCAGCGACAAAGATTTGAAGATGTGTTTAACCAGCAGAGAAATTACCATAATCAAATACGGTATCATGCAACACAACCACTGAGTCAGCCTCAAGTACTCAAACTAGCGATCATAGTATCGAGCCCCTAAATGATACCATGGTCGATGAAGTATTTCTTTGAGGAGTAATTAACCGAGGACCACGATTATCCATATCTAGTTGGCGACTGAATTAAAGATTGATAAGGCTAATTAAGACTAAAGATTAATGATAACCAATGACCGTTCAGATATGACATGTACGATTGAAGTGGTAGTGATTGAAAGTTATCTAGAATCATTAGCATTAATCTATTGATAATGAATAGATGAGTTCTGTTAAGAGATACTTCTCTTGGCTTTCCAACATTGCAATTCTTCGATTCGATTTTGGGAGATATTAATAATAAGAGGGTGGTTCGGTTGTGTTGTGACCATTTCACACATCGCCCCATTGCAAATGGGGACCCTTGCTTTTTTGCTTTTTAGGGTTTGTTTTTTGGTCTGTTAGGGTTTTGTTAGTTAGCCTTTGCATTTTGAGTGCTATCGGGGAGATCAATAGGATAGCAAGTCCGGCTTGAGTGATGTCCTGATCCTGAAATTTTGGCTAAGTCTGAATGTCCTGATCCTGAAATTTGACTAAGTCTAGAAACTGAAAAAACCTCCAAAAACTGATTTTGCTATATGACTCCTGGAGGTCTGAAACCACTCTCAAACATCCTAAAAGTATATATGGAATATAACTTACTTATACTTAAATGTTATATTCCATAAAAATTATCCTGATAGAGAGTTCAAAAAGTCAAAAAACACTCCTGTCCTTCACTGAGGGTCCAGAGCGAAAAGCGCTCCTATCCCTCTCCAGGGGTCCAAGGCGAATCGCTCTTGTCCCTCACCAAGGGTCCAGAGCGAAAAGGCTTAGTGGAGTCATTCCTGACCTTGTTTGGACAAATTGAGACATCAAAGGCATGGTGAAGGACAAAATGAACATGATAGAGCATCCAGACTTGATCAAAGACAATGAAATGATGGAGTTTTTGTCTAGAAAGGTAAAAGCGCTCCTGTCCCTCACCAAGGGACCAGAGCGATTTTCTTTATATACACATTTTTAGACCTTTCTTGGACTTGAACTCTTATTCATGGCGTGTAACAAGATGATATCTTCCTTAGCCAAGACATTTCATGGTGAAAAGTGAAGCATTTTGGCCTAGAAGACAAAATTCGCTCCTGTCCCTCACTGAAGGACCGGAGCTTGAATTTCAAATTTGCACTGTTCTTGCAGGATCAAGACAATTTTATGATTTGAAGAGACCAAGGAAAACATGATTTATCCATTGAATATAATTTGGAAGGCTAACAAAGGACGGATAAGCTTGGATTTGCAAAATAGCTCCTGTCCCTCTCCAAGGGACCAGGGCGAAAAACCTAATATCCAGTCCTTCTTGCCAAGTTTGGACAAATCTAAGCCAAGGCGCGAATTTGAAATGATGTTTCAAATGCCTTGAGGTGGAATTGAGATGCGAGAGTTGCAAATTTTGACGACAACTGGCAAAAGTTCTCCTGTCCCTCACTGAAGGACCAGGGCGATTTTTATAAAATCAACAATTTCCCTCCGAGATTATGTTGAGGCAAAGTTGAGCAAGATTGGAAAGGTCTTCTAAATCATGATGAACAAAGGTTTGACTCCAAAAACTTGATGATCCTGGGCCAAATGCAAAAGGGGCTCTTGTCCCTCACTGAAGGACCAGGGCGAAAATCTCTAGAACATCAATTTTGCCTTGCAAAAAACGAGTTGAACATGCACTGAAGGGACGAAAGGGATCATTGCTAGCCCCACAACGTGAATTGGCAATTAAAAAATGAAGGATTGAGGACAAAAGTGAAAAGGCGCTCCTGTCCCTCTCCAAGGGACCAGAGCGAAGTTATTGGCATTCACTATTTTCTACTTGGGCGTTAATATCCTCCAAATCGCATTAGATGCCAAATTTGCCAACTTCGAAATATTTAAAAAATTAAATCAAATTCACATTAAATTAAAGGCATTTCAATTTAATAAATTAATTTTGTACCTTGAAATAATCAAAATAAACATCTTAGAGGTATGAAAATTAATTTAAATAATTAAAATTAAAAAAGGGAGCGCTTGAGGTATCATTTTTATTATTTTATTAAGTTGGCCTTTTCCTTTTTTAATTTTATTTATTTTTTTGGCCTATTTTCATCAAGTCGGCCTATGGGGAGGTGAAATGGTGAGCGCTCTATATATTTGGGGTGTGTTTTTTATTCAAATCATTCACTCATTGTTTCAAGTGCGATTTGGAGAAGCAAATTGGAGAGGTGATTTTCTTGCTAGTTTGGAGGATAATTTCCAGATTTTTGAAGGCATTTGAAGGCGAATTTCCAGATTTTGAAGAAGCTAGTGGAAGGTGGAGCTCTTTTGAAGGCTAGAGGAGGCGTAATTCATCCAAGGGAGGACTATAATCTAAGCTTGTCCATCAGAATCCGGTCTTCTTCCTTCATTTTTCAAGGTTTTGTAGTTAAGCAATCAAAGAGGAGGTATGAAGAATCATTTTTGAAGTTCTTATTCAAGACTTATTGTGATCCCATTGCAATTTTGTAAAATCTAAGTCTTGAAAATCCAAATTCCATTCATTATTAATTTGAAAATGTGTAATTCTTGATTTATCATGACTTCAAATTAATATCTTAAGTTTTACCTTTGAAAGGTCTTAAATTTCATGCTTTAAGGTTTGATGCTCAAAAGACTAACTTTAATATTTTGTGTAGGCATCAAATGGAGATCGCGGAGTTGTAAAATCAAGCCAGATCAAGGACGGTCTCCTCCAAGAAGATCAAGCAAGGACAAGGGCGACCTCCTCCAGTCTAGCATCGACAAGGATGGCCTTCTTCGGTCAAGCATCATCAGGATCAGGGATAACTTCTTCCAATCCAGCATTCCAAGGCGAGGTACATCAATCGTCCTGCACATCAGAGAAAAAGAAGTCAGAGCAAGGGTTCGTTGAAGAAGCAGATAGTTCCAGATGAATTAATTAAAGCTAGCTTCTCAACAACATCAAGTTGAATATCTACCAAGTTACAAGTGTCGAACGAGGTGGCATCCTAGTCATCACTTCTCCAGTCGGATTGGTCCACCTCAGCATGTCCAGATTCAATGTACCTAACTCATGGAAGGTGGCACAAACTTCGATGTACCTACCCCGGCTATTCATTGGTGGAATTTTCCAGAGAGGACATGTGTCCAAGCAATACAATTTTATCATTGGTCAAGCATTAAATGTTATGTAATGGTTGTAACAAACCCTAATTAGGGTTTTCATTGTTGAATCTTGGCCATTGATCTCAAATTGATCTAAGCCATCGAATTGTATTGAGGGCACTATATAAGCCCCGACTCTTCATTTGTAAAGTGATAGAAGCAGATAGATAGAAATAATAGAAAGGAGTTAGTGAATAGAGAGTAGTTAGAAGGTGATTAGAATAGCAATTAGAGTAGAGTAGAGAGAGAAGGCAAAGATTGTTGCCAAGATGTTGTTGTAAAAGACTTGTAACTTCATTGAAGAAATGGTGAAATTTATGGGTCGATTCGACAATTTGCATGGTCTCTATACTTCTCATATTTGATTTCATGTTATTAGATGAGTGGAAGAAATGTGCTTGATTGATGGTGAAATTCGTATATCCATACTACTAGCAGTTTGTTGATTGCAGACTTGCCTTGCGTAGTCAACTGGAATCATTTAGCTTAAGCTTAACTTCAATTGTCGCTTCTTCATTGATATGCATCAGCTTGATGGTGTCTATGCCTGCAGTGATGATTTGAACATCATAAAGCTTTCCTTCGAAGATCACACTAGCCTTGTGGAGATGGTCCTGTGATGTCAAAACAAGACCTAGTTAGAATTTCATCAAAGATCATTCATTGCTCTTACATTCTTAGTGTTAGGATTAGATTCTTTCCTCGCCCTCATCTTTTTTCCTTTTTTCAAATCTAAGCTAGTAAGAGCCTGTGTTCCAGCAATATTCAAAGCATGTTCCAGCAATATTCAAAGCAGATCAGACGTTCAATCATCAAATGTAAGTCCCCTTGTGATTCTAGCAAATCACATCATACCACAGAGAGCTTATCCACATGTAGAGATCCTACAACGAAGAACCTTGGAGTCATCCTGATTGATCCTTTTCGGCGATATCGTCAGCAATCAGAGGCTTTACTCAAGAGAGGATAAGGTACCCTTGGGTATTTTATTTTGTGTTTGATGGTGTACAAAATACACGTCAACAGGTTGAAGGGGGACAGACTAGAACAAATAGACCATTGATGAGTTTGGAACAGCACTGTTATGGAGTTACATCAGTAATATCTATGTTCTTGGTGGTATACATGGGATGTTCTTAATATCTATGCTTAATTACATGAAGTGTGATAATGTTCTTATGCAGAATTTAATATTAATATAATCATAGATAATAATATAATAATATTATAATACTTTATAGAAACTGTTCTACAGTATAAATATATTATATTAATAACTGAAAATAAATAATATAATGTATAAATATAAATACATATATATAGAAATAATAAATTGAATGAGCGATTTATGGATTGAACTATGGAATGACCCTGATTTGGTTCATGTCAAGATGGATTGTTCCCTAATCGACCTAGTTTAAGTCATAAATATATAAAAATAGATTAACTATGGTTAAATAGGGTCGAAACATAGTAGGGGACATTAAAGTCTTGAGAGGGAAAGAAAATCCTTCTCAACATCTTAGTCGTTTTAACTTTTAATTGCTTGGTGTACTGATTCCCAACACAAAATTAGTACTGTTTGATCATTGAAGACCTTAAGATGACCCTTGTTACAAGTCACCCTCAAAGCCCACAAGAACTTTACCCATGTTCATGTAGAAGACGCACACTACCTTGAATTTTTTTTATATTGACCAAAGTACTCCTCATAACCCAACAATGTAGGCAGAGGCTGCATCAATGCTATAGATCTCACTCTCTACACCATTTTACTAGCCAGATTTCCTAGCTAGGCTTGAGGAAAGCATTCAAAGTGGGGTCTCAAAGCAAAAGTTTGAGAAGCCGCAACCTTTGTTCTCCTAAAGGCATGGAGGACACCAGTTTCTCCACAAAATAATTCTTGATGTACGTATACTACCCCCATTTTCAGGTTCTCTTTGGTGTGGTTGGTGTTGACTTTTTGGGTTTGTGTTAGCTTGATTAGAGGGGTATTTTGATGTTACCAATGAGCTCAGATGATTTCGTGGAGTTGTACAACACTTTCAGATGCTATTTCCAGCTTACGGTTTGGGCTCAGAGATTCTTGGAGGGAGCATCTATTTTTAGTAAGTCACCCAGTCAGGTCTGTTTATCATCTTTCATCATTGAGATCACTCCTACACAGTCAGTTTTTGACTCTTATGCTTTTCAACCATTGTTGCTATTTGAGAGTAACTTAGAGCTATATTTAATTAATTTCGCTAAAGTTGCCATAATTAAAATAATTTATTAGGCATTTCAATGTTATATTGCATTGGAAAGAGAACAAAAAGATTTAAATGCTGAGATGCTCAAAAGTGACTTTAAATGCCAAACATATTTAAAAGGTAAAATAAATCACTCTTTGGAGTTAAAAGGCTTATAAAATTAATAAAGTGATTTTATAAAGGAGTTTCTAGAAAGTTCTCTAAAAAGCTTATAAAAAGGGGGACTCAGAGCTCATTTAGTATGTTGAAGTTTATTATCTCTTTGTTTGAAAGTCCTTGTAGTTCTGGAGATTGGACTTGCTTCATCTCAGCCAACTTGAGAACGAAAACCCTCTTGGAGACAATTGGCTTCGGTGGTGGTAGATCTACCCTAGCTAATAGTTGGTGGAGTCACTTAGATTTTCCAATTGGATTCAAAGATTGAGGTTAGAAGTTTGTGTAAACTCTTTCAGATATATTAGCAGAATATCGAGTTTATTGCTAATATCTTGCAGAGTGTTGGACGCCTAGTAGTTTAATGTTTACAGTTTGAGTGAAGATTTCAATAACATTTTATGAAGAATATTGTTGGGTGATGGTTTAAGAGTGTTTGAGGCGAGTATTGGAGGGATTCTTGTTTGTTGGGCATATTGGTGTCTATGTGCCCTAGGTGTGGTGGAGGTTTCCTTGTTTGCTGGGTGTATTGGTGTTTATGTGCCCTAGGTGTGGTTACAACACATTGCTTGAAGGTTGGTAACATTTTAAATTGCTGGGTGTGGAACTTAAGCTTGTCTTTGATGGACCATTCCCTTTGAAAATATGGTGTGAGACCTGGCTGGTCACGTTGGTCTCTTGGGACATTTCCATTCCTTCTAGTAGCTGCAATCTGAGTTTATTTAAGTTAGTGAATGCTCATCCTTTTGCTGTGTGCAAGGTTTTGAGGTCTATATTCAAACTTAGTGCTGCTATATGCTGAACATTGAATTATTTCCAAGGATGTGAGGATTGTTTGGAGGTCATGGACTGTTTGGAGGATTGTAAGATTGCTGCTGTATATTTTCTAGTTGCTGCAATTCCATTTTGAGACTGAAGTATGTAATTCTGAGCACTATAAACTCATTTTCAGATTTGGTGCTTGCAATGAACGGTCAGCATTGTATCACTGCTCTTATTTGCTGAGTAAGTATTAAAAGAAACTTGTATTTTCTGTTGCCTGCAAATGAACTTCTTATTTATCCGATCAATAGACGTCTCTCTTTAAATTCTGACCAATACTTGCAAGTCTGAAACAAAACATTAAAATCATCAAGCAAAATGTTTGTTAAAATGACATGGTAAAGAATGCAATCATTAAGGGTGCTAACTGTTTGACAAAATTCTTTGATAGCTGATTAGGTGTAAGAAGTGCGAAAAATTGGGTTGCAATTTGGGGGGAATCTTATAGCGGTATCATAGCACAAAATTTCTTGCCAGCCTGTTGGGTAACTCTGAAGTTTGATTTTCAGTTTTTAAAGCATGGCAACAAAAGACAGAAAATGGTTGGCAAGATTACTTTGTGAGATTGGTAGTAGACTCAATAATCTATCTCAACCAAGGGATGTGTTTTTTAACACTTTGAAAGAAATAAAAGAATGTTTGATCATGGTAGAACAATCACTCTCTTAAGTCATCACAGGTGGTTGGGTCACACAAATGATGAGATAAGACTGATGGCTACTTCTTGTTTGAGTGAGACTGTTTGAATTTTAGCATCTGAAATTCCTTATGATGAAAACACAGTGAAAGAGGTAATTCAATTGATGGTGGATGGTTTCCAAGATCTTGATGACATAAAAAATTCTCACTTTTCTAGAAGGGCTGCCATACTTAAAACATTTGCAAAAGTCAGACTGAATTACATTATGATGGATATGGAATTGAATGATTTGATCTACAACATGTTTCACCGTTTCTTTGCTATAGTCAGGATAGAACATGATGATGATGTTACTGCAGCCATGCAAACCATTATGGTTTTGATTATTAATGAAAGTGATGATGTGTCACAGTCTCTGTTTTCTATCCTATCAGCTAACAATAAGGCGATTCTTGGAAAATCTTATCAGTTATAGGGAGTTTAGCTAGAAGGGTGATTAATCAGTGTGTAAAGAAGCTGAAACCTTTCTTGGATAATGAGGAGCAGGTGGATAAAGAGAAACTCATAGCAGAGAAATCTGATGCAATGATTGCCTTGAAACATGATGAATGTGAGACAAATCCTTAGGATGACTCTCTGGTCATGCATGCAGCTACTGTGGATGGGGTTGTGCATAAAAGAAAGGACAAAACAACAGTCTTGGATCCTAGTTTGGATTCATCTGGTGATGACTCTAAGTCTAATGACTTCTTTGATGTTTCTAGTGGAGCAGATGATGATGATGAGTTCACTAATGTTCTTCCAGATGATGGTTATGGAGAAAGTAAGAAGGATGATGTTTTCAAATTAGTTTTTGATGGATCCCAATCACATTTTAGTGAAGATAACATGTGGCTTTTGATTTGACATCCAAACCAAGCCTATGGGGAGAGATTCTTATGATGATTTTAGTACTAGTGAGTTGGAGAGTGACCTATTCAGAGAGGCAACCACTCATAAGGAGCATAGTGAACAAATTCTTTGAACAAAGCAATCAGTCCTTTAGCACTTGGGATCTGTGTGTGTTGGCACCTAAGTATGATGAGGTCCACATTGGGATGTGTAAGATGAGGTCCACTGTGGCACCCAAGATCTAGAGGCCTAGTGGATAGCACAATAACAATGACAAGAATAAACTATATTCCTATCAATAATACAAATAGAATCAATCAACTGGACTGAATTGCAATGGATGAAAGTATATAGGAGACCCCTTGGTTAAATAGGCCAAGGTGAGACATAGGAAGGCATAAGATTAGGAAAAGTGTCATAATCTCATGACATGAGACATAAAGTGAAAACTTATCATCCCACCTAAAGTGGAAAAGTGATAGTGTGATACATTCACTAAAGGTGGATCACCCACCAAAGGTGGAAAATTAATTGCATGATAAAACCACTAAAGGTGGAAGAACCACTTAAGGTGGATTGGTGATAGCATGATAAGACCACTAAAGGTGGAGACACCATATAAAGTTGTATATGATAACATGATAACACCACCTAAAGTGGAGATGCTCCAAAAATATTCTATGTGGTCCTTAAGTTAGCTTAAGTGATAGAGGAATAACCAAGGTACTCTACCTTAATTACACCAACACCCCCCCTTAAGTGCAACTTAGGGAGAATGTACACAAAAGCTAACAATGCAAGATGGGTCTCGGCTACTAGGCCATGTTAGGTACCACGTACAAATGCAATGCAATCCCGAGAAAACCTAGTGGGACAAAAATCTTCCCTAAAAGAGAGATGAAAATACAAAATATTCTCAAAGTAGAATGAGAAGGACAAAACCCCATCTGAGGAAAAAGTACCCTCCATAAGAGAGAAGAAGAAAGACCAAGTAGCCCCCCCTCAATGTACAATGTGCACCAATGGTAGTGTTGTGACGTTTTCACACATCGCCCCATTGCAAATGGAGACCCCACTTTTTGCTTTTTAGAGTAGAAGTTTTGCCTGATTTCCTAGTGTTTGCCTTTGCTTATGAGAGGGTTTTGAATTTTGAATAGGATCATGTGTTTAAAATGTCAAAATGTTAGAGTGATCTCGAGTTTTGCCTAAGTCTAGGGGTTGCCTTAGGGTTTTGATTTATTCTTGCTAAGTGTTGAGTTTTAATTTTGCCCTGACATTTGAGTGTAAATGTGTCTAAGTGTGTACCCTTTGAGCGTTAACATGTTTTTGAACATCCACGTCGGTGATTTTTAAGTGCCTAGGTGTTTCAGAACCTTTAGGAGTTGTTTTCTCGCTCCTAGGAGATCATTCAAGTTGATTTTGCACTTTATCCTGATAGGTTTTCTTGTGTTTTGCTCAAATTTTTGGTAAATTTGCCTAAGTCCAGATGAGTTTTATTGAGTTTTGAAGTTTCCTAGTGGTTTTGAGTGGAAAAATCATCATATTTCGGATGAAAATCCACATTCTAAGGGTCAAAAGGTCAAAATTTCAGAGTAGAGGTGCTTTTCCCCTCATATTCCTGACTACCCATGATTTTCCCTACTCAAAATCTAGACTGGACATGGATTTCCCTTGAAATCCAGACATGCCTTATTTCCCCCCATTCAAAATCCAGAGGGGGGGCGATTTTCCACCAGGATGATTAAATTTTGTCTAAGTGTTGGGAATTTTCTTGACTACCTTCGAATTTCCTCTATAGAGTGTGGATGAAGTTGATGATGACTTAAGTGAGGATTCCTGATGACGATTGATTTTCTTCTAGGACTTTTATGACGAGATTTCATGGATTTTAATGCGGATAGTGATTCTAGACCTTAGGCGAATTTCCAGAAGTGATGATTTTGACAATTTTGAGTCCGGATAACTGTCCAGACAGGGGGCGATTTTCCCTTGAGGTCAATTTTGATCTAAATTTTGAAATATTTTTAATAAATTGACCCAAAATTTAATGGTTTTTACAAGTGTTGACGACTATTTAAAAAAATTAGAAACAATTATTTAATGACTTGCAATGTCTTAAAAATTAAAAAAAATAAAAATTCCCAAGCAAGTTGATTTTCCAACACAAGTGTAAAAGTGCAAATGTTTTATCCCACATTGCTTGTGTGATGAAAACTCAAGGTGAAAACATGTTTAAAGAGGGGTGACCAGCATTAAAATATCATTATTTTTGCTAAGTGTGATTGCTAAGTTGCTGATTTGGGTGATTTTCTCCAGCTGGGCGATTTTGTTGAAGTGTCTACTTGACACATTTGAAGCTGAAAGTTAGTTTTGTTGTTCATTTTCTGCCTATTCCTACCTGGGCTATATTTCTTGGCAGCCATTGGAGCAAGTTTTTGAAAGTAATTTTCAGATTTGGGAGGTGGCTCCACTTTGCCAAGTGGAGCGATTTTATTTGGGAGATCATTCTTCCCCATTTTTGGTGCATTTCTTCCATAGTTGTGGGCTGCCATTGTTGCTCCTTGCTGTCATATTTTTCAGACCTGAGTTTTCCTCCATTGCTGAAGATTATTTGGACTCCATTGTTGGCTGGGAACACATTTTTCAGAATTATTCTTCATTGCCCAGCTCTTCCACACTAAGGCGATTATGCTTGGAGGCGATTTTGTGAAGTTTTGATGCATTTTCAGAGCAATTCATCGCTGTTGCAGGTCTGAGACGCCATTGTTACAGGCTGTCTTCAGAAAAAAACATTATTTCCAGCCACTAAGCTACCTTAGCGTTTTCACTTGGAAGGTGTTTTTAAGTCAATTTTCCATCATTTCCAAGGTTTCTTGTCACTTTGCAAGGTGCTAGTAAGTCTGAAACACACATTTTTAGACTTGTCTTCAGAAAACTTTTCACTCCCAGCCATCACACACTTAGGTGATTTCATTGGGAAGCCATTTTGGGGTGATTTGGAGGCATTCTTTTTGAGGAACACCATTGTTGTTACAGTCTGAAACTCCATAGTTGCAGGTGTCTTCAGACTAATTTTTCATTTCCTGTTACCTCCACACTTGGGAAATTTCACTTGTGCATCATCCTTATGAGTTTTTTGGGCATTTGGTGGAGCTTCCATCGCTCATCTAAGTCTGAAACTTCACTTTCAGATTTGTCTTCAGACTTAGATATTCATTACCAGCCCTTTGTTTGTGCCCAAATTTGACAAACTTCACTTTGGGAAGGTGAAATCCATCAAATACAAGTGTTTCCAATAACTTTGAGAAGTTTAAATGACTGATTTATTGAAGTTGTAGGTTGTCTTCAGACATTGGGCAGCCATTGTTGGACCTTGGAATGGTGTCTTCATACTTAAATAACTAAAAATCAGACTTTTTCACACCCTTTTCCAAGCATTTTCAGAATTGTGGTATACTTCCGGGCACCATTCTTGACATTTTACTGAGTATACCAGGTTGTCTTCAGACTGAAACTTCATTTCCAGCCGAATAGTTGTGCCCATATGCAACCATTTCTGAGTTTTGAGGGGCAAAATAATTCAAATGCAAGTATGTGACATGGCTGTGACCATTTCCAGCCATTGATATTCATCATTTTCAGTGTCTTTAGAATTTTTGGAGCCATTTTCAGACTTTCAGAGGGTGTATTCAGACTTAAGAATAAAAAAATCAGACTTCAATACACCATTTTCTGAGTATTTTCAGACATTGGAGGGCATATTCAGACTTTGTCGTCAGAAAATCAGACTTTTACTACAACTTTGATATCAAAATTAGTCACTTTCTGATTGTTTTCCGACCTCCAAGTGATATTTCCAGACCTGGACATTCATTTTTGGGCTTCAAATACCTGATTTTCTGAGTTTACAGGGGTGTCTTTAGACTTAGCAATTGTGATCAAATTTATCCTAAGTCTGAAAATTGGGTTTTCTTGAGGAAAATCTTCCAGATTTCAATCCAGACCTTCATATTTTCCAGAGTTGGTGTTACAATTTTCTAAGATTACCTATCACATGCTGGGACAAATGTCAGGAACAAAGTCTTGATGGTGTCCGTATGTCCCACTCCATCGAATAGTGATCAAGTCACACAAAATTTTCAAGGACAATGAGTTCGGATGAGGGTCGGATTTCCATTGCAGGGCGGAATTACAAAGGAAGGAAGTTATCCAGATAGGCATCAAATTCCCACCGAGTGAAGGAAGGGACAAGGATAATGTGAATGTTTTGAGAACTGATCCGTTCGTATGTGGATGGATTTCCCACCAAGGTTGAAATCAAGTTTATCATACTGGTGTTTGATTCAATGTTTATTTGTTTTGCAGAACTGTTACAAGGAAGGGAAGCACGATGATCAACACTTCATCACAAATGCGGACAAGGAAGATCAACACTTCAAAGATTGGATGGGGATTTCCGGACAGAGATTCCAGAAGGTGAAGATGAGGACTAGATCAATCATGAAGAAGACTTCACCTTGATGGTGAACAAATGAAGGAAAGCAAGTTCAAGACATAAGCACAAAGGGATTTCACATCAAGAAATCTAGAACTACATCAAGGAATTTCAATATCAAAGAGCACCAAGGAAGGAAACATTTCAAGATTCCAAGATCGGGAAAATTTTCCAAACATTAAGGAGGAAATAGTTCATGGAATTCCTTAACATAAGGATGGAATGCAAAGTATCACAAGGAATTCCAAATATCATGAAGAATGTTCAAGACAAATTGATTAAGTCTATGAGGCAAGCTGAGGTGGCATCCTAGTCACTATTCGTTCAATCAAAGGGTACCAAGTTGTTGATGTGTTTTTTATGCACATGCGAACACAAAATAAAATACCTAGGGTACCTTATCCTCTCTTGAGTAAAGTTTCCTGACTGCTGAAGATATCGTCGAAGGATCAGTCGAGGCAACTCCAAGGTTCTGTTATGTAGGATCTCTACTCGTGGATAAGCTCTTCATGGTATGATGTGATTTTGCTGGAATCACAAGGGGACTTACACTCGATGACTTGAACATCTGATTTGCTGGAATCACAAGTCCTATTTACTAACTGGAAGACAAACAAATGGCAAAAGATGCAGGGTTCAGGAAGTCTATTCTACTACCTAGAATGCGAGAAGATGGATGAACGACCAGGTGGAGTCCTATTGGGCTGAGTCTCACCATCAGGCTTGAACAATCCGACATCAACTCAGTGCGATCTTCTCAGGGATGCTTCCAATACGTTCAAATCATACACCATTAGACACTGATCACCATTCAAGATAATGCATGAACAATAGACATGTAACGACTTAAGATTAAGCTCATTTATGCCAGTTGACCACGCAGGGCGCACTTACAATCAGTAAGAGGCTAGTGGTATGGACTAGACAGATTCCACACAGGTGCATTCAACAACTTCTTTCATTCAATTTAATTATCTATCATCTAAAATGAAGATTCAACAAGAGACCATGCATATTGCAACAAAACAACACACTTCACCATAACTTCAATGAAAATGGAGTTTGTTTACAATCACTGGCAACAATTTCTTGCCTTGTCCACCTAATTTACTCTAATTGCTATTCTATCAGCTGACCATTCACTATTAGCTAACTATTCACCCACTATCAACTATTGACTAACTATTAGCCTTTACAAATGAGGAGCCAAGGCTTATATAGTGCCCACAATACAATTCAATGGCTCAGATCAATTTGAGATGAATGGCCGAGATTTTGCAATAAAAACCCTAATTAGGGTTTGTTACAATAAAGTCAATTTTGACCAATGAAATAATTGCATTATTTGGACACATGTCTTCTTTGGAATATTCGGCCAATGGATAACTAGGGTAGGTACATCGAAGTTAGTGTCATCTTTGATGAGTCAGGTACATTGAATCTGGACACGCTGAGGTGGACCAATCCGACTGGAGGAGTGATGACTGGGACATCACCTTGTCTGACACTTGTAACTTGGTTGATGTTTCAATTTGATGATGCTGAGAAGATAACTTTAATTAACTCTTCTGAAACTGTTGGCTCCTTCAACGGACCCTTGCTTTAACCTCCTTTGTCATTGATGTGTAGGATGGATGGTGTACCTTTCCTTGAAATCCTGGACTAGAAGAGGTCGTCCTTGATGATGCTGGACTGGAGAAGGTCGTCCTTGATGATGCTGGACTAGAGGAGGTCGTCCTTGATCTGGCCTGGTCTTCTTTCATCTGCAAGACAAACCATAAGATGATTAAGGACACATAATATATTTATTCTAACATAGCATTTTATACCTTAAATCATCAACAAGAAGACATCAAAATGAAGTTTGCTCAAGATTCTTTCCAGGGACAGGCTCTATAAGAATTTCGCCTTGGACCCTTTGGAAGGGTCAGGAGCGAAATTTGCTATTTTGCCCAATTTAGACCTCTCTTCAACATTATTTCACAATTAGCTCCTCGCCTGGCCCCAACAAGGTGAAAAATAGTAGTTTCAAAGGATTTTGCCCTGGACCCTCTGGAAGGGTCAGGAGCGAATTTTGCATTTTTGGACAAATTCCATCATGTC
Source organism: Cryptomeria japonica (assembly GCF_030272615.1). Classification (NCBI taxonomy): domain Eukaryota; kingdom Viridiplantae; phylum Streptophyta; class Pinopsida; order Cupressales; family Cupressaceae; genus Cryptomeria; species Cryptomeria japonica. Next base: position 366,984,186 of record NC_081407.1, read on the forward strand.
TCTACTCCAAAATGCCTTCCAAGGCAAGCATATGCTATCCTTCTCCTCACCAAAGGTTAGGAATCCACAACTTGACCTTCCTCATGGGCAAACTAGGTGATTTTGGGAATTTCGCTCTGGACCCTTTGGAAGGGTCAGGAGCGAAATCCACTCTTTAGCTCAAAATCCTTACCTCTTGGACTCAAAACCTATTGAAACACATGCCTATGGCCATCTTTAGGTCCAATTTGCCTTGATCATTGTCTTAGCTTAGCTCAAACTTGAAGGAAAAAGGACATTTTGTGAATTTCGCCCTGGACCCTTTGGAAGGGTCAGGAGCGATTTTCATCATTTGGCTCAATTCCTTCAAACTTGATAATTATTGGCAATTTGAAGTCATTCCTAAGGCCTTCTTTGATCTTGATCCACCCTAGATTTGGCATAAAATTGAGGGAAAAGATAGGTTTTGCACAATTTCGCCCTGGACCCTTTGGAAGGGTCAAGAGTGAATTTCTTCCTCTAGCCCAAAATCATCATTTTTGGAGACAACAATCAATTCAAGGGCAATCTCAAGGGCATCCCTCACCTTAGTCTAGGCATGGCTTGGCACAAATTTTGGAGAAAATGATGGGTTTTAGGATTTTCGCTCTGGACCCTTTGGAAGGGTCAGGAGCGAAAATCTTGTTTTAGGCTTATTCCTCCATCATTTCAACTTGAATCCACCTTAAAAGGCAAGAAAACACTTCTCCTCACCCATCCAAGCTACAAAAACCCAAGTTTGACTTGACTTTGCTAGAAAAATAAGGGATTTTAGGAATTTCGCTTTGGACCCTTTGGAAGGGTCAGGAGCGAATTTCCTATTTTGAGCTTGTTTTGACTACTCCATTACCTCAATCCAATATTCAAAGGCAAGAACACATCAAAGTCCATCTAACCATGCCATAAAACTCAAGAATCTGACCATCTCCAAGAAGAAAATATGAGTTTCCAAGAATTTCGCTTTGGACCCTTTGGAAGGGTCTGGAGCGAAATTCACCCTCTTGGCTAAAATCCTTCATTTTTCAATGCTTTCAAACATTTCCAAAGGCCAAACATGTCCACTCTTCCTTTCAAGATACCTTGCAAGTCAAAATTTGGTCAAACAAGGAAGGGAATGAGGTCTAAGAAGATTTTCGCTTTGGACCCTTTGGAAGGGTCAGGAGCGAAAATCATGATTTGGGCTTGTTTGTTCAATTTTCAAACTTTCAATCTCATTTGGGAGCAAACATAGATCATTTTTCATCAAAGGAGCAAGGTTTCAAGCTAAAACAAGGGAGCAAATGAAGTATATAATGAATTTCGCTCTGGACCCTTTGGAAGGGTCAGGAGCGAAATTCATCTCCTAGGCAAAAACTTGATTTTCCAAAGCATCCCACTCCCTCTCAAGGCAAGAACATACTAATTCCTCCTTCATCATGCCAACGCCTAGCCAAAACAAGGAAGAAAACAAGAGATATAAGGATTTTTCGCTCTGGACCCTTTGGAAGGGTCAGGAGCGAAAATCATGTTTTGACCTTGATTCTTGATTTTTCAAACTCTAATCTTCCTTGGCAGGCAAACATAGACTACTTTCCTTTCATTTCCACCTTGGTCCTGACTTTGGCTAAAAGAAAAATGAGTGTTTTCAAGAATTTCGCTCTGGACCCTTTGGAAGGGTCAGGAGCGAAATTCCTAATCTTGGCCAAAATCCTTCTGTCATGGCCCCTTTCTAGAGTGGACATCAGAGATGGAGGAGTTGGCCTATCATTGGAGTCTCGTAGGCTAGTAGAGGTTGATTGGGACTCATTCAGTGCATATAGTGACTGGATTTTGGCTTTATAGGCAATTTGGAGCCAGTTTGGAGCAGTTCCTAGATTTTAGGGGATATCCCTAAATTTTAGGAGGTCGTGACAGTTGCCAGTCGTGAGGTTATTCATGACCTTTCAAATGGTTTCAGTTTCAAGAGATTTGGGTGTGTTTCCTAGTTTCTAGGAGCATCCCTAGATTTTAGGGATGAGACTGCCAGTTGATCCATGATTTTCGACATCAGTCACAAACAGGTGACAGGTTCAGTTTTAGGCTTTTGGTGTGTTTCGAGCTTTCTGTAGCTATTTGGGTTATATTTTTAATATATTTAAATATTTTCTAAGTTAGCGTTTTAATATTTTAAATAAGGCTATGTCTATAGCCATTTCAGAGTAATAAGGGGTTTTTGGCTTCATCTGGATTCGTATGCCCATGTGTTATAGCTCGTTGGAAAGGTCTTGAACTTTTCTAAATGATTTTCACTTGCCGGGGTCCTTTTGGCGCTTGGAATTATTTTATATTGAAAAAGTGGTGTTTTTTCTATACTTGCGTGCCCAATATTGGGAAATATGACTTTATATTAAAGCGCACTTTTCATATATCTTTAGGGTTCGATTTGGAAGGAAAGAGATATAAGGAGAAGGAAACCTAATTTCTCATTATCTTTTACATATTGAAAACTTGTTTGGTGCGATAATGCTCTGGTAGAGCAATTCTTCAATCTGGGACGCAAACCCCATGATTGGTACTGGCTGGGACGTAGCCCTCAGCTATTGATTGGCAGTGGATTCTTTTGGCATTGGCATTATTGGTTAGAGTGTATGCGCTATTCCTTGTGGAGATTCAGATTGCTTGGTGAGGGTTTCAGCATGGTGGTTGAATTTCCCAGCTGGGGCGTGATTGTTTCAGCTTGATGCCACCATTACAGCAGGTACACTTTACGTTGGAAGTGGTGAAGACTTTCATTCAGCCATAGCTGGTGTTCTTGGTTTGTGTTCGTCATCTACCCTTCAGTTGGCGCCATTATTGGATGTAAGCACATCCCCAATGTGTAGGGAATAATTTGGATATTATAAATCATAAATCTGCCTGGTACGATTTGTATCAATTCTGATTTAATTGAATGTTCTTACTTGTTTCAGCTTCCTTCCTTATTTGCTGTTCTTTATTCATTACTTATATATTCAAAAAAATAGAAAAAGAAACCAAACATTCTGCAACTTCTCTCTATTCTGTAAGACCATCAGCAAAATCACAGGAAAAATATAGTTTATTATTTTAAAAATTACAGCGGATCAGCAAGGGGATCCATCAGGGATCTTTCACCTTCTCATTTTCACATCCCATCACCTCAAAACTAGAACGTTGGTCTAAACAAGGGAGAAAATGAGGTTTTCAAGAATTTTGCTCTGGACCCTTTGGAAGGGTCAGGAGCGAAATTCCTCCTTTAGGCTAATTTCCATCATTTTGTCACCTCAGATCTCCTCTCAGAGACAAATGTGCATCAAAACCTTCCCATCACGCCCCAAAAGTCAACAAACTTGGTCATGTCAAAGAGCAAAGTGGAGAAAAATGAATTTCGCTCTGGACCCTTTGGAAGGGTCAAGAGCGAAAATCATCCTTGGGCTCAAATCTTGACTTCATTTTCACATTTCCTCATTCAAACAAGCGTTTTTACCTTCATTCAAGCCTAGGAATGCGTTAGTTCTAGCTTTTGGTCAAAGTAGAATGTCTTATGGAGAATTTCGCTCTGGACCCTTTGGAAGGTTTAGGAGCGAAATTCGCTTTGGACCCTTTGGAAGGGTCAGGAGCGAAATTTGACATTTTGGTCTCTCCATCAGGATCATTTTATGGAATATAACATTTAAGTATAAGAAAGAAGAAAGATATAAGGAAACTTATACTTTAAGTTATATTCCATATATATTGTTAGGATGTTTGAGAGTGGTTTCGAACCTTCAGAAGTTATATTGCAAAATCTAGTTTTTGGAGGATTCTTCAGTTTTCCAGACTTACTCAAATTTCAGGATCAAGACATTCCAGACAGCCAAATTTCAAGATCAGGACATTCCAGACTTAGCCAAATTTCAGGGCATTTGAAGATCAGGATGACATTCCAGACTTCATCACTCACCAACTTGACCTAGCTTGGACCTTCAAGAATGATACTCACTCACCAAGCAAGACACAATTAGCAACAAGATCAAAACCAGGCCCTAAGGAAGACTTTCAAAGAAACCCTAATTTTGGGGCCCCAAAGACTCAACCTAGCTAAAATAGAGCCTGCTCTCTTAATAATCCTTCTAGCAACACTCAGCATGAAAAGGCTAACAAGCAAACCCTAAAAGACCAAGAAAACAAACCCCAGAAAGCAAAAAAGTAGGGGTCCCCATTTGCAATGGGGCGATGTGTGAATACGTCACAACACAAGTCAACGTTCATTCAAGGAGGGAATAGGTGACACATGGCGCTACATCAAATATTATTTTACCTACCCTCGTTTCTTATTGGCCAATGTAATGGTGGTTGTAACAAACCCTAATTAGGGTTTTATCTTGTAATCTTGGCCGTTGATCTTGAATCAATTTGAGCCATTCATTTCTTTTGAGGCTCTATATAAACCCCATTGCCTCTCATTTGTAAGTGAGAGATTTTGTAGAATTGTTGGTATATGTTGCAACTTTTGAATATAAATTATTGTTCAACTTTATGGTGATTTTGTTTTTCAAGTGTTGTTTTGCATTCAAGGTTCTCAATTCCTCCAAGTTAGATTAGAATTTTAGATTTAGAGTTTGCTTTCAATGTTTGTTAGATTGAATGAAAGAATTGTTGAGTATATTTGTGTGGAATTTATTAATCCATACCACTAGCCTCTTGCTGATTGTAAGTGTGCTGTGCGTGGTCAATTGGAAATTTATGCAGGCCTAACTTCGATTATTATATGTCCATTGTTGTGCATCAACTTGGATGGTATCGATGTTTGATGGTAGTAATTTTAAAATCTATGAAATACACCTTAGATGATTGCACTAAGCTCGTGTCAAAATCTGTTCGACTTGATGGTGAGACCTTGCCTAGTTTGATTCCACTAAATTTGTTCATCATTTCCTACATTCCTAGGCTTAGAATAGAATTCTTGAACCCTATTCCCTTTTGTCCTTTTTTTAGAAATTCTTGTTAGAATTAAGTCCAGAGCTTCGGTGCAAAATCCTAAGTCATCAACATACCCATCCTAATCCATGATAAGATTGAGCATTCATGTACAACGTAAGTCCCCTTGTGATTCCAACATTATCACATCAAACCATTGAACTTATCCGCATGTCAAGACCTAACATTTCGTAACCTTGGAGTTGTCTCATTTGATCGCGAAGCATAGCATTTGAGAGACTTTGTTCAAGAGAGAATAAGATACCTTGGTATTTTATTCTGTGTTTGTATATGCATAAAAAACACATCAACATGTAGTAGCTCAAAACTAGATGTAGAAGATGGTCCACAATCGTTGAACACTATTCCTCCCCTTAGAAAGAAACAAAACTAAAGGTTTATGTTTGAAGTCTTCCCATTCTTGAAAGTAATCAAGATATATGCAGTCTTTGAAAGTTGTTGAAGTGTCCAGATGTCGATGTTGAAAGTGGCCTCCTCCAAATCAAGTGTACTTGGCCACATTATTGAAAAAGACAATCGAGGATCTAGTGAAGATGAATGTAGAGCATGATCCAAAGACTAAAGTATCTCCTCTGAAGATAAAGTGACCTCCTCCAAATGTTGTACATAAGTATCCACAATCATGTCAACCTTGAAAGAATGATCATGTAGAAAATGAACAAGAGGTTCGGAGTGCTCCCTCACAACAACTGAAGAAGGATCATCTCCATTAAAGAGAAGATGAATATCATCAATGATGTCTCCGAAATCTGCAACATAGGACTCCACAAACAAACCTGCAATGTTTGTCAAGTAATCATCCCAAGGAATTATATTTGGAAGACCTTGTATATCCTGCTACATTGAATCACAAGAAGCCAAAACTGTAGCAACATAAGCATCATCGAGAGCAATGGTAGATGTGATATCAATAGGAGGAGATGGGATGCACTGGATCACATGTGCGAATACCCGAGTTCAAGTAGTCTAATTTCTCCTCAATATCTGAGTCCACACTAGAAGTGTGATCATCATCTGAATTATCAAAGTCATCAATAGGAACAAAGTCTGAGAAGGAGTACAATCGAGATGCATGATCCACCACCCTAGTAGCAATGATAGCTCTACTCTTCAAGTCTCTGATGATAACTGAATCAGGAGTGAACTCCACAGTCTTCCTTGTTGCACCATGAGTGATTTGATAGATAGACAGGAGATTATTTGTCAAGTGAGGTACACACAACACATCATTGAAGGTGTTATCTCCAATATCAATAGAACCCATTCCAATTACATTTATATATGTATGATTGCCCATCAAAATTGGTGGCATGTTGCAATGCTCAAATGAAGAGAACATAGACTAGGAAGATGCTATATGATGAGAAGCTCTTGAATCTAGAAGCCATCTCCCTTAATCATGACCTTAGTAGCACAAAGAGCTTGTTCTTTGTTCTTACTTGTCCCAAAATTGTGACTCTTTTCCTTATCAAATTCTATTTGTTTGGAAGAAGAAGCTGAAGTAGACATTCTAGAAGGCAAACTGATTCTAATCTTCTCAAGAAGATGCTTTAATTCATCAATATCCTTCTTATAACAATAGTGTTATTCATGTCCTATCTTCTTGCAATATGCACAATGAAGCTTCTCCTTTTGAGACGATTCCCCTTGAGAGGGAGAGGATTCAAATCTTTGTTTAGCTTTGTAACATCCCCACTTTGTAACATCCCCACTTTGAAATAGAATTCAATGGTAAATACTAATAATAAAATTAAACTAAAATATAAAAGAATATAATTAAATATAATTAAATTTTATTTAAGTTAGTGAATGGCCAAAAGACATGAAATGAAAAGTTTTGATTCCCTCAAATATGAGATATAAAAGGGAGAAGAGAACCTCATTTGAGGGAGAGAATTTGGGAAATCAGAGGTGCAGATCTGATTTAAATAAAAGTGCAGATCTGATTGTGGAAATTTGTGCCCCTTTCAAAGGGCAGAAATAGTTAAGAGTTGCACACTTCCAAAGGGTGCTAATGATGAAAGGATTTGTCTCTTGCCAAAGGGCATACATGATGAAGAGGTGTGACCCCTCCCTCTCATTGAGAGATATAAAGGAAAGGAATCAAAGCATCCAGTGAGAACACCATCGATCAGATCAGATCAGAACTGTTATGAAGTTACAGGCCGTCTTCATACTCAAACAAAGGCCTATATAAGGTCGATGCATAGGATGATCTAAAAACAGAAAGCACTATAAATGATTCATGCCTTGAGTGGATGATTCCCATATTTTTTCATATATGATTCATACGTGTTTTTCATGTTTTGTAATTTATATGCGCTATGTACATTCACATATATACTTGACTTAACTGGATTCATGTGTGAGCTTCATGCTACTTAGCTTAAGCAAATTTAAGTGTATACTCCATACTTCATGTACTACATGTATTTTGCTTGTATGTTGCAAGCCTTGATTGTATTTACTTATCTTACACATAAGCTTCACACCTTGTGTATATTTGTGTGTACTCTCTATGTTTTATGTAGATGCTTCTTGCCACATATGCTTTGGATTTACACCTTATGTATATTCGTATGTATGACTCATGTCTTATGTGTCATGTGTATGCTCAATGTATTGGGTTTGTGCATAGAGTGCTTACTCTGTGTGTTTTTCATATACATGCTTTGCACCTCCATGTGACATGTACGCTTCATATTTTACGTATATTTGTGAATATTGCTACATGCATTACTTATGTCTATGCTTCAAGACTTCCATGTTTACTTCAAGCCTGGCATGTATTTACATGACTTCATGTGTATTGCTTCATACCCTCCTTGTCTTACATACTTTTAATGCCTCATGCTTTATTCCTTGCATGTATTCATGTGTATTAAATGTATTCAAGCTTCATGCCTCTTTACTTTACATGTATTGTGTGTATACTTCATGTATGCTTCATGTCTTTATGTATACCTTGTGTTTTATTAGGAGATGACTCAGTTGAGAACATTGTCAATTGCTCAAGGACAAGCAATTTCAGGAAGGGCGGACTGTCATATCCCCTCCTTGATCATTATCTATATCCGAAATGAATTAATTACTATTGTTAATTAATATATTTATCAGCAAATGATTATTTAGAATCATTAACTATTTATTTATTTGTTAAATATTATTATTTTATTAATTTTTATTTAAATAATAATAATAATATTCTTGAAATATTTAAATCAAATAAATTAATATTATATTATGAGATGACAATAAAAGAATACAATCAATTAGTCAGATGGCCAATCATTAAAAAAACCGATTATCATTCACAATCATTATCTACCCACACGATGGTTATCGGGTATGAGTTTAATATCAATAAAGTAATGTGATGATAACATAATAATCATCGATAGTGAATTGGAGTAGTCATAACAGATGTTAAGGGATGTGATCAATAAGATATATTTCTTTAATAGAGAGTGCGATTAAGATCCCTTAACCATCATCATTTAAAGACTATTGCATACTCATTACAAAGAGGGACGAACTCTTGTGAAGAGATGCAATCTCTAGAAGAGATAGGCAGTAAAGAGTAGACATCGATTGGGAACACAGCCTTTCATGTCTAAATACAAGGTATATTAATGCATTCTTTCCCACTGGATTCAAGAGCATGGAGTTGATATTTTAGGTCTTCATCCATTTTCAGAATTTAGAGAATGCGATAAATCCTGTTGCTTACACAATTCCTCTCGTGTCAGTAATTACAATTTCAATTCAGGCTCTAATCGAAGTTGTAATCAACATCATCATCTTTGTCTCGCCTATATTGTTCCTATTTTAAAATAATATCATGTCCTTGTGTAGTAACTTCATCCAAGAGAATCATATTGAGCGTATGGTTTGCAGATTCTAACCTTTGCTGTCAAAAACTCATTGGAAAATTCTGATAATCAGTTTCTATGATGCACATGGAAGGGGATATTCATATCGACTTTATTATCCAAGGCATTTGGATATAAATATAATCATTGCACACCAAGGATAATTTCCAACATTTGTTACAAATGCATTTGGATATAAATATAATCATCAGACTTAGGATCAACATATGATGCTCCCATAGAAAGCCTGTTTATGAAAGCTAGTAACAAACATTGAATACTTAAAGTTAGGACCAAGCTTGGATAACACATTAAGAACCAATTGTAAATCCTCTTTTTGAATATTGCATTTCTTTAGCCGTGTTCTTAATTGCTTGATTTTGGAGATATAGTTTTGGATGTGTTCAAAATTTCTTGGATTAGGATTAATCAAATCATTATCAATTTGATATCCCCTAATCTTATCGGTTTTACCATACAAATTTTCAAGAGTCTCCCATGCCTCCTTAGGTGTTTTACATGATTCAATATGAAATTGTAAATCAAATAAGACTAATGAACATATAAATCCAAGTGTTTTCTCCCTTGCAATATCCCATTTTGATTATGCATTAGGATTAGTTGGTTGAGAAATTGTTTTCTTTAGATAGCCAATATAACCCTTTCCTATGAGATAATTCCCTACTGATTTCTTCCATGATGCATAATTATGTGATGTTAGGAGTCCAATTTGAGATTTCCCCATAATTAGAACACAAAAACATGCAAAAGAAGGCAACCAACCACTATAAGGTTACCCAACAAATTCACTCAATCAAAGAACCCCCCCAAAAGCAATCATTTGGCACTTTATACTTAGTGCAATTACAACGGCCACTTGCAAAACAAAGGCAAAGTGGACTTCTCATTTGATGTTTACAACAGCCACAATTAGGCTATATTATACTCAAATCAATATGTAAAAGACCAAATGTGATCTATGTATTACATTTGTCAAAAATAAACCAAGTAAGGTCATCTGTTGAAATTGAAATTTTTGATCACAATGACTAAAAACTGATAGCACCACTATGAAATACAAGAGCACTTTCAAAAAAATTTGCACTTGAAAAGGAGTCCATATCAAAAAAATTTGAACCTAAAAAGGAGTCCATATGAGCTCTAATGAGGCCCTAAAAGTTGCAAAAATAGGGATTTCGCAATTTTTTGAAAAACGCGTGTACAAAAATCAGAAACACCCACAGCAGTACGGACAACACGAAATAATACCACAAATAAAAAAAATTGCTTGCGTTATTATGATGCCTATATCGCTGTGGCACCTCCAAACTTCAAATCTTCATAGATTTGGCATCCGCTGTTCGATTTGGACAAATCAAAAGGTAATCTTGACTTTCTCAACCCTTCTAAATCCAATGGGGACCTCTGATTTGACCTAACAATCTCTGATTCTTACTTTCAATACAAAGCCACAAAAACAAAACCCCAAAATGCACCAAAAATCTCTCAAAAATACTAACAAATGGCACTCTAAAAACTTTGATTCCATGTAAGATTTGGCTATGAAGGTACCCACCCAAGATCTAGAGGTCTAATGCAAAGCACAATAACAAGAGACAATTATTATGACAAGAATAAACTGTATTCCTATCACAAATAGAATCAATCATCTGGATTGAATTACAATGGATGAAAGTACATAAGAGACCCCTTGGTTAAATAGGCCAAGGTGAGACATAGAAAGGCATAAGATTAGGAAAAGTGTCATAATCTTATAACATGAGACATAAAGTAAAAACCTATTATCCTACCTAAAGTGGAAAAGTGAGTGTGATATCTCCACTAAAGGTGGATCACCCACCATAGGTGGAAAAGTAATCGCATGATAAAACCACTAAAAGTGGAAGATCCACTTAAGGTGGATAGGCGATAGCATGATAAGACCACTATAGGTGGAGACACCACATAAAGTCGTATAAGATAACATGATAACACCACCTAAAGTGGAGATGCTCCTAAAATCTCCCATGTGGTCCCTAAGTAAGCTTAAGTGATGTGTAATTAGGAACTAGGTGAGGAATAAGTAAGGTACAGCACCTTAATTACACCATTAGGTCGAATTTTCTTTTGAATACAATGATGACCTTACTTCATCTTGGGAGTCATGCATAAAGGATGACAATGAGGAAGCTGATGATGGTATTGAAAACGAAATTGATTTATCTTTGTATGTAGCTGATCTTGAGCAGAGACCTGGTGACTTTGTTGATTTGGATCCACAACTCATTGTTGAAGATGATATGGAAAAGGCACAAAAGATTTGGGACAGACATGGAGACACAATTGAAAGGTATGGGAATAGTTCTGATTTCTATATGCAATATAACAGTAGTTCATCATCTTTGTTTGTTCATGATTGGAAAAGTCATTTCTTGGTACCTGCTGAATATGAAGTTCAAGTTCAATCTAGATTGGATGGCACACATAGGCTTGTGGAGAATTTAATTCAAAACACATCAAGAGGTTATAGTGAGCAGATAATTTCCCTTGCTGATTTGCATAAGGTTAAGAGTACTATGGAAGAAATTAAAATAGCCTACTTGCACATGATTCGTGACAAAGATATGGCTACCAAGATCACAGATGAGGCCTTAAATTTGTACAAGGAAACTAAGGCTAAGGTGGATGAGCTTACTATCAAGCTTAGCATGACTAAGGAATCTCTGGAGAACACTCAAATGTCACTACTAGAAGCAGAAAATCATATTTTGGTTGCCAAACAAAACAAGGAATAGGAAAATGGAGAAAGAGCAATATAACTCAAGCAGGTGATTGAAGAGCTTGATTGCATTCAAGAGGATTTTGAACTTGCTCATTGTCCCAAAAATTCTGAAAATAGGAGTTTGGATCAGTAGGATGTTTGGGTGGAGCATAATGACTATGATGATCTTCAGTTGATCGATAACCCACTTTTCAGATGAGTGCTGATTGGACATTTGATAATCCACTCTTCAAGTTGGATGATCGAGCTCTTTCAGATTCCATTGATGTTGTTGGAGTTGATCATAGGATTTGGGACCTAGATGTAGTTACCAACATTGAGGTGCTGTCCCAGGTTTGGAGTAGTGAGCCCAGTTTTAGATTTAGTACTGCTGTCTACTTTCCGACCAGCCTGCACATGACTTCAAATCTTGGCCCGTAGTTGAGTTGGTTTGTCTTTTCAGGTCAGCTGTTGAATATTTTATGGTTGAGGGTGTTTGGTAGAGATGGTCCATTCATAGGAGATGACTCTTTAACTATTTCTATACTCATATCTCCTATGTTTTTTAGGGAGTTTTCAGATTGTTAATTTCTGCCCTTGCATTTCCACGTTGGTTACAGTGACATCTTTTTATGAGCAGATAGTTTTTGAGCTTTGGCAGGCTTAAGTGCAGCTAGTCGTGAGAGTTTTTTCGGACATGGTTTAGTTATTTCTTGCTTCCACCTTGGTGAGTGACAGTCACTGCAGATACTTAATTGAGATGGTATGCAAATTTTTAGATGATGTTTTGTTGATTGCATTGTAATGTCCTCTACTAGGAGGCTGCCAGATTACCAATAATTAACATATATCATATATATTATTATACCTTAAATTAAGCGTTTGAGATTAGAGAACAACTAATTCTTCATATTGCAATAAATAACCAATTATTTTTAAGGTTTATCCTTATTACTTCCCTAATTCTAATGGAGGCTGGGGAATTACTGTGTTAGGGCGTGTGAAAACCAATCTACAAGCTGGCTCCCTCAAGGTTTCAGGAGCACAGATCCATACCCCATCTCGTGACTTCTCCCTCAAGGTTTCAGGAACACAGGTCCATTCCATTTTATTGTAGAGTAGGACATCTTGGCCAAGGATTCATGTGAGACGAAATATAAGACATTTGATGCCTTCTCTCATATGCAACCCACAACAGTTGCAAACCACTATTTCTATCTCTATATTTGATGTGAAATGGTTCCAAATGGGGCTCCTAGCCCTGTCACCACTTCTATTGCTTGCTGGTGTGATTTCTCTTTCAAAAAGTTCAAATTGAATCCCTATCAAAAAGGAAAACAAATAAAAAAATTGAACATTGTACAATGTAATCTCAAGCAGTAAGCTGTTAAACAAGGAAATGATAGAAAAATAATAATAAACAAAATGATAAGATCTAGAATGAAAGAAAGAAAAAAGAAAATCAGAAAAGAAAAATTTCAGAAAGCTATATTGTTACATAACTTTCAAATGTGGTTGCTAATTTTGCCAAATCAGCCCACGTTCACTTGGAATTTCTCATTATCACTTGAGAATGAACACAATCTGGTCAAAACGCTGTTAGGTAGAAAGCATGAAGGGGATAATGGAAAAAATGAGGCCGTTTTTTGGGATTTTATACTGACGAGTGTCATAAAGCACAAGTAGGCAAGCTTTTTTGTTAGACTTGTGAGTTTGGTGACTCACTGGAAACTTGCTTGCAATTTGTTGGTGAATTCTCTGGCAAGTCACTAGACCCATTCACCTTGCAATTACTTGCAAGTCAACAAGAAAACTGCTGACATTTTCATCTACAGCCTTGATAATGGTGCTGGAGAAATATTTTGAGATTTGAAGCAATCGAGGACCCCCGAAAAGTCAAGTAGGCAAGCACAAAGTTGAAGGGCCATGCCGAAGAGATCACATCATTAGGGGTAAGAAGAAGATCTCAAGTTGGGATCACATGGTTACTAAGCTAAAAGGAATGTTCATGCCATCAAACTACACTCTAGACTTGTTGAAGAATCTTTGCAATTTATGCCAAAAGGAGTCATCCATGTAGTACATAGAAGAGTTCTTTTGACTCAACATTTAAGTAGGTCAAATGGAAGATGACGATGAAAAGGTCTGTAGATATGCTGACAAGTAGGCATCTCAATTCAAGATGAGATATGTTTTCAACAAGTGCATCATGACGAGGAAACTTGTCAACTTGTGCTTAGGGTGAAAGGAAAGTTTCCCAAGAACAACTTAGCATTCATAGTTGCTAGGGCAAACAAGGCATACGGAGACGATATATGCACAAAAGAAGGATAACAATGAATCTAACTCCACTTAGAGCTCGAAGAATGACTAGAATTCAAGTCATAGAGGGAGAGGAAGCCACAAAGGAGGTGGCTTTCCTTAGATGTGGGTAATTAGGTCATTGGGCTTTTGAGTGTTTGGAAGCAAAGAGTGAGTAATGGCACATGGAGAAGCACAATAACATAATGCAGGCCGAAGAAGAAGATGAAGCAAAAACACACTAACATAATGCAGGCCAAAGAAGAAGAGAGTGAAGTAGTGTTACCCTCAATTAAAAAAAATCAAATTTCAAACATTTGCATTAAATCCAATATCTAGCCTATTGATGATGTGCATTTCCCAAGAGTTTTTAGGATTGATGAAAGTCTTCATTTTTTAGTCTTGTCATGAATTGGTTGGCATGTGTTCTATTTTTGCCAAACTATCAAGTTCATTATGAATACCCAAGTTCAAATGGTTAGTTCGTGTTGATAATGTCAAGCTCAATGTCAAGTGCCAAGTTGTGAAACACCCTATGTATCATTCTAGTTTTGTTCAGAAACTAATCTTTTATATTGGGCGAAATGCAAAAACAATTAAATCTTGAAAATTACAAAGTGTCAAGTGAAATTGATTTAGGTGTATGTCTCTGATACCATCCTAAGAAATGTGACCAGTTTGTGTAATAACACATTTTACAGATTGAGGGATTTTAAACTTTAATTTTTATTGGCCAATTTTGAGAAAATATCAAATTAAAAATTTAATCATTGCGAAATGTGATTATTTTTTTGGGGTATGCTTGTAGTGGTGTCTTAATTACCCTGGCAAATTTTGTGGTAAAATGTTTTATTAGTCAAAATTTATGTGCGTTTCTTCTTCTGCGGCATTAAGGGCTAATCAAGGAGTATGGCTAATGAGCATGTGGAAATAATATAAATTTTTAAGAGCACTAATTTTCCATTAATTGGAAGTCTCTGGCTTTTTAAAAAAGTTTGTCAGTTGTGCCAAGTTAAAAGGTGGTCTTTACTCACACATTGCCTTTGCTAATGCTCATGTGTTCAGTTGCTCACAACTGCAAAACCGCACAACTTTCCTTTTTCCTTTGTTCATGCTCATGTGCTCAGTTGCTCACAACCGCACAACTGCACAACTCTTGGATATTGCTAACTACCATAACCTCTTGTGAAGAAGCGACAAACTTGTAGGAATTTGTGGAAGCATATATAAGGCATAATGAACTATTTTAGAGAATGGCTTGCAATAGTTGCACCATTTGCATCCAAAATGATTTGTTGAAAAGGTTTTAGAAACTTTAAAACAGATACAATTGGTAGGCGCCAAATTCCTCCTGTTTGTGCCAACATGGAAAACTTGAAACAAGGTATGAAGTATGAACATTAAACAAAGCATAACGAAGGCAAATTTTTGTTAGATATTATAGCTGGAAATGCTCTGGTAGAAAGGTGTGCAAAATGTTGAATCGTAGACAAGGCATGAGAACTGCTCCATGGAATGCCTCAAATTGATTTCATCTCATGAAATGCAATTATTGGAAGCTATGCCCAAAATAGATTTTGCAATGATGCTTTCAAAATATTTGAATTAATGGAGCACCCTCCTTACATTAAACGTGTAGTTTATCGATAGGTGCAAGGTTAAATCCTCTAATTTGTGCTAGCTTTCTTACCTTCGTTCATGCATAAGTGGGTGCTTTATATGAACATGAGACTGTTGATAATAGGAGAATGATGATTATGCCCAATCTCAATAGACTTGAAACGGTCCTTGAATCCTAGGTTCCAGTAAGTGAAGTAGTTCTTACATTGTGGTTGGTGTGAGATCAAATGGTATGGTATAGCACAAATTGATAATGTAGCAGTTGAAGGTAGTAGACAGCGTAGAACAAAATAGAGAAGGACGTCTTGCAAGTGGGTTTGTACTTGTAGCTTCTTATATATGCTTCTGAACTCAATGATGAACATGCTATAACAGCTGCGAGAAAATCATGTGATAGAGTTTCATCCATTCTATTTCCTCTTATAACAGGCCAGAAAATAAAAGGTTTAGAGGGCCCAAATAAATAGATAGTCCAAATGCAAAATAGGGTCCATCTAGGACTTGTGTTCGAGGGTCTTATGGTTTTCAAAACTGAGAAGGGTAACATTGGAAAGTGAAGGTACTTTGCAAGGGAGTGAGTGCAGCATACAAGAGTATTGCCAGAAAGTTCATTTGAGTGCCTATTTAGAAAATATAGCATTTAGAGTGAGAAGTTAGGGAAGGCCAGTAAGCTAAGATTGTGATTAGTTTGATTTGAGGTGAGTTTGGAAGTTTATCCGTGTAGATGTAATTCTGCATGGCATTTGATGTAATGTGTTATGAAAGAATGAATAATGTTGTTTCAATTATGAGCATATGTTTTTTGCTTCTACTGCATACATTTATTCATTGTGTAGTTGATGGTGGTCCATTCAACCCTTGACTGTTGTCATCATATGACCATTGGTGTTAAGAGTCAATGTGCCTATAAAGATCATGATTATGTCATCTGCCCTACCTTGTATTTCAAAATCTTTCACTTGTTGCTTCTTTTGAGGATCAAGGTTGATTTGTGAACAATACATTCATTTTGTTCATGTTGTATGGGTATTCCTTGATGACATGCCATTGGTCCATGTATTTTGCCAAGCTTATGGCTAGATCCATTTAAATTCATGTGCCCCTCTGTGTGACAAGTGGCATCACACATTTCTGTCTTTGGTTTTATCTGATCCATAATTGAACTGGATCTATAGCTGCCATCAACATTGTCTATTTAAAATTGCAACGGGTACATGCTTACAATGCTGTAAATCAACCCTCATAGGTGCCTGAACTTCTTATACAAAAACCAGTAATGAAGTACCAAATTCATAAATTGAAACCAACCTATCCAAATATACTTAATTGCTGGAATAAAAACAACTTGCAAGAAATGAACAATAGAGTAAGTATAGAACACAAAACTAGATCACACAAGGAGGAGGGCACCATAGAGAGCTTGGACAAATCCAGTCTGGGTGAAAGTGCCAGAAAAGTGGAAGGGTACCTCTTCATGTCAGTTGAATCAATACGATCACACATTGCTCTTCTTTGGTCCATTAACGATACCTCAGGACTATGTCACCTCTCCACCATGCCTCTTCTTGCCCACTCTGCTTTATGACTCACATGAGTCCCTAATGAACTTCATATAACATCTTTAAAGTTTATCCTCAACTAGAATGCATACACCATTACCTGATCCAACTCTTGATGAAGATAGAAACCAACTTGCATATTCATACACACATTGGTTGGGCCTGTAAACATTGCAAAAGAATTGAAGAGTCATTCCAAACTCAACAATTGGAATGAGACCCACCTCATTTTTGGTAGTCATTATCAGTTTTCATGAGGTAACAGGTTTGTATAGAGTTATCTGCCCAAATTAGGCAATGTTTAAAGAATATAACTTTTTCCTACAAGTTCCATTTTTTTTTTATCTCAGTTGAAACATGGAAAACTAAGTGTTTGAACCTCTGGTGGATTTTGCATCAGCTATCGATCTGGATTGACAATTTACCTAAACCATCAACCATGGGTTGTTACGTTGATCACTTCAAGCTTGCTTTGGGAATGCAAGGGCTTGATTGAACTGTTAAAAAAATTAAAACATAATAGTAAATTCTCTCACAACTGATCCATTTTGGATCCTACATTTCATACCTCCTCTGTTTGAAGGCTTTTGGTCCCCAAATTATACTAATTGAAAATATGAGGAATCGCCATTTACCTTCTCTATGAGGTTTCGGGTTTTCCCTACTGTTTCTTTGATGTCTTATTTGGTTGAAGTGCTTGTCTTAGGAATGCTATTATCCCCTTCACTGAGTGCCCCATTGTGGAGTGTTGTACTTGACATTTTTTTCTAAGTGGATCCACTGTTTTTTTGTTTTAATTAGTGCCTGGTAAACTTTTTAAAGTGACCAGTGATGCTGGCACAACATGCCCTCTGGCCTGCGAGAAACGTTTTTGACCTGGACTATGAACCGGTGAGGTCACAAATGGGAGACCTTATCCTCAATTATCAAAGCTGAGGCTCGAACCCGTGAGCACATTGGATCAGCAAAGGCACAAGCCTGCGATCACAGTGGCCCAACGGGTGTTTGAACCTTGGTGGCCACAACAGCAACACCACCACTTAACCAACACATTATGGGAAAAACCTCAAGCGGATCCACTGTTACCACCTACTGCCTCTGCAAATTTTGAATTGGTTTTGGACTTCCATTTACACATTTAAAAAAAATTGGTGTCCATACTGACTCTTGTTTCCAGCATGACTTATCTTGCACCCTTTGGTATTATGGATTTCTTTTATGCTGATTTTGGGTGGTCTCATGCTTGGTTGATTGCTTCAAGCTGCATCAAACACTATTTTGTCTCAGCCAGCCTGTGCTGATATATGCATGCTTTTAATGCTTGGCCTCTACTCTTTCTTGGAGTACTTGCACAGCATCTTTGCTGTTCAGATACTATAACAAGTGGTAAATATTCCATTTGTGTTTGTTTACATCAACCTACGTGAACATGGGGATCGCTCAAATACAACCTCTTCCATGTGGCCACCTCTACTTGTGTTTACCAAGTGGACCTTGCTTCTCCTTAGTTAGCCATGTGCTGGTCTCGGAATCCCTTAACCACCATCAGTTCTGGTCTCCAAATTTCAATCCCTATGCTTTCAGGAGGACCTTCAACTTTCTTAAGTTTCTGCTCGGTGTCAGACTTCTGGTGGCGCAAATTGTCACTTTGTTGACCACCCTGCCTTATTGATGGTTGTTTGATCGTCAATCATCTCATTATTGGATTTATACTCTATAATTCTGATCTCAACTGTTTTCTTGTCATCAACCTTTTTGCCCTCTCTTTCTTCTGATGTTGTTGGCATGAGTCAGTAGAACTTTGCCTCCCTTGACTTTATTAATTCTGTCAGATTTGATGATCCTTGTCTTTAGTTTTGTTTGATTGATTTTGTAATGATTGAAAGCTTAAGTTATTTTATTTCTTACAAAAAGACAAGCAAACATTACAGAGGTACCTAAATTTGTTTCATCTTAGATTGGAAGCAGGTATGGAATCACGACTTTTTCTGGGAATGCATGGAACCAGGGGGTGGAAAAGAATGCACAGGAGAGATTCTAGAGTTTATTGAAAGAGATTTCAAATCATATGATATGTTTTTGGAGGAGTTCAAGCAAGCTGCGGCTACACAGTTTGGATCTGGTTGGGTTTGGCTTGTGGGTGAGTATGTGACAAAGACTTCTAGAGAACAAGTTCAAATATATATGCTAGTTTGTCATTTGCTGCTTCCAGAGTTCACATGCTGAAGATAGGTGAAATGTGTTATTCTTTATTTTGTTATTCCTTAAAATAAAGATTAAATCTCTGCCTTTGTTTTCTATTTTTTTATTACTTATGGATTTAGGTTTTCCATTTTTCTTGCAGTGAAAGACAGAAAACTTGCTGTGGAAAAGAGTACAAATGCTGTAAACCCTCTTGTATGGGGTCACATGGTAAGTTTGTGCTTTTTATTCTCAGAAACAATTGCTGCTGAATAAGTCATCATTTAGATAATTAATGACATATGGGTCCTGAAATATTCACTATAAAATGTTGACATCTTAAAAGCTAAGTGCATCCATATTCTGTTGCTCAAGGATGTTGGCTGTTGTGATTTTATTAATTTTTTATATTTAATAACTTTTTTAATTTGATTGCTTTCTTAAACTTTTTGTCTATTTAAAGTTTGAACATTAATAGAAATAAATAAGTTACGTTTAGGGTTCAAATGAAACATTTTAAGACTTTCCTGATGTCAAAATATCAGAAGACCCACCATAATACCTTTCATTACAAAAAGGAAGTAATGAAACAAAAATAATTTCTATCACAAAGAGATCAATAAAGTTACAAAGGGCAGCAATGGATAATAATTGTTTTTGAAACACCCACCAACAAATATGGTTTTGTGTTAAATGATCTCAGAAGAAGTGGTCTTATGAAGGCTTTTGTAAAGGCAATTATTTTGGTCTACACCATAGTTCCACAGAGTTTCCTGACGAGGGAACATGAGAATAGGTTTTGGGGATTGAGGGACCAAAGGCCTAAATTTGGGGATGTGGGGAGATGGTGGGAGCAGGGGCAATGCTTATATATATAAGTTATCAGGTTCTTCCTTAGGAACCCCCTAGTTCTGGTTCGGTTCCCGCCAGGTCTTGGTTCGGGTCCCCGTTCTCCCTGGTTTTGGATAGGGTCCTGCCCAAACACTATGGGTTCGTCCCCACCGAACCCAGAAGAACTTGGGAGGAATTTTGGAGTATTTCGCAGAACGTATCAGGAATTTGGCAGAAAAGTTGATTTTGTTGACTTATTAATTGTTTTTTAATGCCAAAAATGAAAATCTGACCTCACAACCCTAATTTGACCTCTTAAAACACTAAAAGGGTAAAACCTACTTCATTTTTGCACAATAGAATGTAAAACATAACTTCTTTGCTCCATTGCTGAACTTCGTTTTTTTGTTTGCCATTGCTCAAGGAGAGTTGAAGATTGATTGTTGATTATGGAGCATGATGATGATATTTTTGATGACCCACATGATATTTGATCAGTGATGGCTGATTGTTGTAGCTTGACATTGTTATTTTTGAACTAAAACATTAATATGGTGGTGTATTTACTATTTTGCTATGTTATTTGACTATTAGCATAGTGGAGTATTTTGAACTTAACTACTGCTGCATACATGTATATACTTTTTATTTTTCTATGTTTTTGTACTAACAAACCCAAAATGAACCCAAAACCCCAAATTTTTTTGGCTGAACCCGCGAATCCAAACCTCGAGCCCATATATATATATAGTACTTGAAAAAACAATGTATACAAATTACAAATGAAACTTTGGAAAATTATTAAAATGCTACTAAACTTTGAAGTGAACATTAGCAATTTAACATTGAAGTTTGAACAATGAAAATGTCCAATTCAAAATTTATATTATATTCTAGATTTCATAATGATGAGTACAATAAGTACAATGATGTCAAAATAATAAAATGGAGTGAAGTAAGGCCTCTAATCATTCCCAAACTCCTTATCATACGAATTACAAAAGTATATGTATATACTTATTATTTTTTATATGTTTTTGTACTAACAAACCCAAAATGAACCCAAAACCCCAAAGTTTTTTTGGCTAAACATGTGAACTTGAACCTTGAGCAGGAACACAAGCCTGAGCTCGAACCTAAACCGGGACTAGCAACTTATATATATATATATATATATAGTACTTGGAAAAAAAGATGTATACGAATTACAAATGAAACTTTGGAAAATTAGTAAAATGCTACTAAACTTTGAAGTGAACATTAACAATTTAACATTGAAGTTTGAACAATGAAAATGTCCAATTCAAAATTTATATTATATTCTAGATTTCATAATGACAAGTACAATAAGTCAAAGTTCCCAGACTCGGACTCGGCTTGGACACGGAAGGCCGACTCGACTTGTGGCTCGACTATGACTTGGCAAAATTAAAAAACCCTTGAAATTTAGAGATTTTTAACGATTTAAAACTTGTTTCATGCACCCATTATTGAATAAAGCTTAAAGACAGTATAACATCATCAAATAGAAGCTAATTTGTTCACATACATAAACATACATCCATCACATGCGTAGAAATGTAAATTGTAGTTGAAGGAAATAGCAAACATAGATATATAGAGTTATAAATGTTGTCAAATGTATATAAAATCCATGAAATGTTCCCAAACATATATGTAACAAACAAAAACAAGTCTATGGCTCAGGCTATAGCTCATCCTCAGCCTTAGTCTCAAAGTAGTCTGTTTGCCTCCTACAAAGGCATCTAAGATAGGTCCTGGATGGCTGAGTAGCCATAGTCTCCGCCTGAGAGGTGCCACAATGTTCAACATTAGCTATGCCTGTTCCAGATCGTGCTCCATCCTCCTCCTCTGTCATAGTCATAGCCTCAGCTTCTCTGTCTGCCTGGTCAACCCACTCATGGTCCTCCTTAGTGAAGATGGGATCGGTAGACTCAGTGATCCACTCAGACTCTGGATTGATCTCCGATATAGTGATCAGAGAGGAGTCAGTGTCCAAAATCTGTCTGGTCCTAAGACGGAGGTTGTAATGAACAAAACCAAGATCATTCAACCTCTACACCGACAATCTATTACACCTCTCCATCAAGACCTTTTAGGGTTAAATGAAAAAGAAATACAAAAAAAAAAACATGTCAAAAACTTTTTGTTTTTGTTTTTTGCAAGTCAAAATGTGACTTGCTACGGTGCGAGTCCTGAAGCTCAGACTGGGCGAGTTTGTCCATAACTCGCCTGACTCGCGAGCCATGCGAAAAACTCGCCGAGTCCGAGTCACGAGCTACCAAAACTCGCCGAGCTTCACTCAACTCGCCAACTCGGGAAACTCGCCTGACTCGCGGCGAGTTTTGATACTTTGCAATAAGTACAATGATGTCAAAATTATAAAACGGAGTGAAGTGAGGCCTCTAATCATTCTCAAACTCTTTATCATTAGAATTGCTAGAAGTGGACTCCACATGGTCAAGCTTTGCCAAACTAATACCAACTAGCCTTGCCTGTGTAACTATAGCATCCTCATCAATATGCACTAGCTCCTTTGGTGCTACATCCCACTGTGCTACAAGATTCTTGTTGTATGAAAGTGTCTTGTAGTCAATGAGATGCAAAACACTATGTATAGCCACAAGCTTCTTTTCTTTCCTAGAGTTAAGTTTGTTTCTCTCATAGTTATGAGAGTAGGACTTGAGCCTATTTTGGGCTTGGACTCGGACTAGGCAAAAAAATTTGACAAAACTCAGCAAAGTGAAAAATCCAAGAAATTTAGAGATTTTTAAGGATTTGAAACTTGTTTCATGCACCTTTTGTTAAATAAACCTTAAATAGACAATAACATCATCAAATAGAAGCTGATTTGATCACATACACAAGTATACATCAATCACATAAGTATAAACACAAATTGTAGTTGAAGGAATAACATACTTAGATAATATAAATATTGTCAAATGCATAGAAAACTCATGGAATATGAAATCCATGGCATCAAAAGTTCCAAACAAATATCAAAACAATAACTAGAAGTCTATGGCTCCTCAATGGAGCTTGCATCCTTCCTATGAAGGTGTCTAAGGTAGGTCCCGTTGTGACCTTTTCACACATGGCCCCATTGCAAATGGGGACCCCCTTCTTTTTAGGCCCCTTCGGTCTTTTGGCTTTGTTTTTTGGGTCTTTTCACAACGGTCTCTCTAGTCTCTTTGCTTTGCAGGTGTTTGGGGGATTGGATTGGTCAAGTTTGCTTTTTGTTTGAGTGAATTTGATGAAGTCTAGGGCATGTTTTGTCAATTTTAGGGTTTCTGCTGTTAGTCCTAGATTTTAGGGGTTTCTGTTAGGGTTTTGGAAAAACTGAACATATCATTGGAATCAGGATCCCTCAAGGAACCTCCCAGTAAAATTTGAGCAAAAACGGAGCAACTTTCTATTTTTAAAAAGTTGCTATTTTTTAGGGATTTTACTAAGCCCCAGAATGTCTTCATTTGGCCAAAAATCAAACTTACTATTTTTAGTAAGTTTCTATTTATAGTAAGTCATCTTGCGTCTTGTCTTGGGGTCTAACACTGACATTTTGAAAAGTTTTCTATTTTTGGAAAGTTTGTTTTGACAGGACCATTCAAGCGAAGTGATGAAGGCCAAGCATTCACGACTACTTCTAATTCCGGAAAGTCAGAAAGCAGACAAAGAGAGTAAAAAAATGGCTAAGTGTTGAAAGCCCATTCCTGAAGTGGAAGGCTTGAGAAATTTGTCTAAGTTCGGGAAATCACATCAAGTCCTCATCGAGAAGAAGCTCAGAAATTCATCCAAGTTCATGAAGAATCTAAGACAAGTGGAATTCCTTCACCCATGCCAGATTGCAATCCAAGGCGCCAAAACTCAATTGTCATAGAAGGAAGGAAAAATGTTGAATTCCTCCTCCATGGTGAAAATCCGCCCCACCACTCAAGAGGGCGCCAAAATGAAGTATGCTTGGAAGGAAGAAAACATAGTCAATTCCTCCACCTAAGGGAAATTCCGCTCAACACTCAGGAAGGGCGCTAAAGAGGGGTAATGAAGGAAAATCCTCCAAATCATGAATTCCATCACCAGGGCAAAATTTCGCCCATGTTGTGCTAAGGGCGCCAAATCAAGAGGAGCAAGGACAATGTTCAAAATGAAGAAATCCTTGACACATGCAAAAATCTGCCCAAGTTAGCTCCAGGGCGCCAAACCTAGCATATCGTGGAAAAGTTCCAAAGCGTGAAAATCCTCCTCCAAGGCAATCTTGTGCCCAGTTAGGAGGTTGGGCGGCAAAACAGAGGAGCCATGGACAGGGTTCAAAATGAAGGGATTCCTTCATCCATGCAAAATTCTGCTCAACTGTGGGTAAGGGCACCAAATTCAAGTGACCTTGGATAAAGTAAAAACTTGTGAATTCCTTGACAAAGTAGAAATTCCGCCCAAGCACATGATTGGGCGCCAAATACAAGGGAGCATGGAAAAATGAGAAATTGCAAAGTTCCAAGCTCAAGGCAAAATTCTGCCCAAGCACATGATGAGGGCGCCAAATCTAAGGGAGCTTGGAAAGAGAAAAATTACAAAGTCCCATGACATAGCAAATTTAACACCTAAGTTCAGGATGAAGATTTTCCGAAGCAAAGGGGAATTTGAGGTCAGAAATGGAATGAAAAAAAAATTCAATCCCCCTCGGTTCAGATTTTTAAAAAATCCATTTTCAGGGCTCAAATGACAACCAAATTTAGAAATTTTTGAAGATATGGATTCGTGAGAGAATTCTCTCTCCTGGACCAAAACCCTAAAATTGTGGAAATTTTCCTAAAAAATAGGAAATGTGCAGAATTGATGAAAGATCTTCTCCAAGGCAAGGAAAATTCAAAATCTTGGGAAAATTCTTCCCAGATAAAGTTTTCTCTCCAAGGGTTTCTCGCCAAGTGGCAACCGGGTCAACGCATGAAGAATTAATGGAGCATCTTTTGCATGTAGCCGTCATATTTAAGGCATTATGGCAGATTCTTTTTTTTGCATGCAGCTGCCACATTCAGGAGATCATGGTGCATTTATGGCATCATGGGGCGATTTTGCATGGAGGCATATTTATTGCATTTATGATTTATTGGGCGAGCTTGATGGATGATGGTGCATTCAATGCACAATGGATGCCATTTTTGGCAGGAATGTAATTAATTGTAATGGAATGGAATTAATTGTATATGGGCATAACGGGCATTTATTGTTGATTCCCACCTTGTTGCATCATGTGTGGGGAATCTTTTAGGGAGAAACCCCAATTAGGGTTTTGCATGTAGTTGGGGCCAGGGGCCTATTTAAAGGGGTGACCCCCCTCATTTGAAAGGGAGGAGAGATTATTGTCTGAGATTGTTGCATCAGGATTGTTGAAGTAGCCAACTTAATACATTGTTCGATTTTGATGGTGCATTCTTGTTCTATTTTAGCAATTTGCATGGTCTTGCTCTCTTCATAGATTAGATTTGCTTTTATGTTGTTTGAAGAATTGGATTTGATAGGATTACTTGTTGCAGAGTCCGAGCTCATACTTTTGGTGTGCAGCTGATTGTTGCATTCTGTGCAAAGTTAGCTTGAGCCCATTGTTATGTGTGTATGCTTAACTTCAATTATCAGTGGAGATTGTTCGATTTGATGGTCTACATTGGTGATTTGAAAAACCTCTATACACCCTTTCAATATTGCATTGCCTTCGCGTAGTTGTGCTTTGCTGGCGAAGCGAAGCATGGTTTGATTTTGCATGAGTGATCCCGTCTCTTGTTCTTAGGATTAGATTAGACTTAGCATTGTTCTCTCTATCCTATTCTCATTTACTTTCAGCATATTTTGAAAATCCAAAAATCCCAAAATAGGGCTTTCATTGCAAATCATTCACATAGAAATCCTTGAACTTGCTTGAGTTTGTTATCCTCTTCAATTGAGTACGTAAGGCCCCTTGGGTTAGCAACAAACCCATCAATCAACTGAGTCACGTCCACACACTGAAGGAACCTTGGAGTTAGTTGTTTGAACTTTTTGTGCAATCTTAGCATATAGACTAATTTTGATCAAGAGAGAGTAAGGTGACCGTTAGTAATTGTTATCACAAAAGCTTGCACCCTTGCTAAGCTATCAACTCAACAACCCTGTGAAACATGGAAACAACTCTGAAGTGTGGGACCTTGCGCAAGGGGGTTGAATCTCCGGAGAAGGCAGACTTCCTTCTCCATCAAGGTGCAGGTGTTGAACCAACTCAACACTTTAAAACTAATTCCTAAGCCTATCCTAAAAACTTGCAGGGGTAAAAGGGAAGAGAGAATGCTTGAAATAGAAGGAGGTGATGCACCAAGAAGAGATTGTTCCTCTCCCCACCGAGATGACACAAAGAATTAACTGAAACACCCAGGAGATGCACAAACTTCAGTTGCATGAGTGACTCCAATGCATGTATGGAGGTTAGAATTCGCTAAGTGTCAAGAGGGGAGAAGGATTCCCACAAGTCACACTCAAAAAAACAAGTTAACACAACATATATGGAGAGAAGAGCTACAAAACATACACTTATGATGAAGGTAAGGAAACATACACAACATGCATAAGTGGAAGGAAGGCAACAATGTAATTTCAATTCATTCAAAGGCCAAACTTACAGTCGCAGAAATGCATAAATAATTACAAGTCTTCAAGAGAAGAGAAAGAGCATAGGAAAGCTCAAGGCAACAGGGAGAGAACCCTTTAGAATGAGGCTTAACAACCTTTATATAGAAAAAATGGTTAGAAGGGTGATCATGACCCGTGCATGTCAATCTGGAAGTGCAAGGAAGTGCAAGTACTTGACTTGTACATGCAAGTAACCTAGCCATACCCACAAAGGGCAATCCTGAGAAGGTGGATTGACTAACCTTCCAAAGTGAGACATGACATAAGTCACCAAGCATGGCCCCGTACCTCCCTTGATGGAAATCCGGCCAAAAACATCTAATGCACCCTTGTGGCTCCACAAAAGAAGTGCCAAGTCACCAAAACTGTTGGAGCATTTAAAGCCTTGAGTGTTGATCACGCCATTCGGAAGTGTCGCCAGTCGGAAGGAAGTCCAGAGACTTCAGAAGCTTGTGGTTCTGAAGTGAGGAAGACAAGGGAAGAACTTCAGAACCTTGGGGTTCCGGAGTTTCGGGAGAAAGGAGAGCAGCAAGGAACTTCAGAACCTCGAGGTTTCGTAGTTCTGGAAAACTTCAAAAGGCTAAAGAAAGAACTTTGGAACCTCGGGGTTCTGGAGTTTCGGGAAAGAGAGAGGAAGAGAAGGAAAGGAACTTCGGAACCTCAGGGTTCCGGAGGAACTAGAGAGAAAAGGCAAAGAGGGAAGGAACTTCGAAACCTTGGGGTTCCGGAGTTCTAGAGAGATGAATGGGAAGCAAGGAAGAGAACTTCGGAACCCCGTTCCGGAGTTCCATGAGGGAAGGAACTTTGAAACCTTGGGGTTCTGGAGTTCCGGAACGGGGTTCCGGAGTTCTCTTCCTTGCTTCCCATTCATCTCTCTGGAACCCCAAGATTTCGAAGTTCCTTCCCTCTTTGCCTTTTCTCTCTAGTTCCTCCGGAACCCCAAGGTTTCGAAGTTCCTTTCCTTTGGAACCTCGGGGTTTCGAAGTTCTGGGGAAGGCAAGAAGAAAAGAAAGGAACTTCGGAACCTCGAGGTTTCGAAGAGAAGAAGAGAAAGGGAAAGGAGGAGAGGAACTTAGTAAACTCGGGGTTCTAGAGTTCGGGGAAAAGAAGAAAGGGGAAAAAGGAAAGGAACTTCGGAGCCTCGGGGGTTCCGAAGAAGAGAAGAAAGGGAAGCAGGGAAGGAAAGGAGACAAGACTAGGAACCTCGGAACCTCGGGGTTTCGGAGAAAGGAAGAGGCAAGGAGGGAACTTCGGAACCTTGGGGTTTCTGAGTTCCAGAGAACTAAGGAAAGGCTAAGGGAAGGAAGGGAACTTCGGAACCTTGGGGTTCCGAAGTTCCGAAGCTGAAAAGAAAGGACTAAGGCAAAGAACTTTGGAACCTCGAGGTTTCGGAAAAGGAAGAAGGAAGGAGACAAGGGCAAAGAACTTCGGAACCTCGGAGTTCCGAAGAAGGGAAAAGAGAGGGCCTAGGAACTTCCAACAAAACAACACTTCACCTCATGATTCCATCACCCTTTCTTGATCAATCTTGGAGCAACGCTGGTCCATAGATGTATCTCTGATCGGTTCTCATTGGTGGACCAAGGTGTCATAAAATGACAATAGTAACTTTATTCTGTGTTTGACGCTGTCATAAAAAACACGTCAATAGGTCTTGGATGATGTTGCAACCATAATCTCTACCTCTGTCTTTGTGCTACCCACACCAACATCAGTTGTGTTTGATCGTGCTCTATCCTCTACTATGGCTATAGTCTCAGCCTCTCTATCCACTTGGTCAATGCAATTGAGGTACACATCACTAAAAATATGATCCTCAACCCCAGTGTTCCGCTCAAACTGTGGATTGACCTCCTCTAGCATGATGGGGCTGGATTTAGTGCCCAAAATTTGTTTGTGGCAAAGATGAAGGGTGTAATGATCGTAGACTAGATCATTCAACCTCTCCACGAACAATCTATTGCGTTTCTTAAAGTGTATGTGCTCAAACATACTCCAATTGTGCTCACAACCCAAAGCACTGCATGGTTGGCTCAAAATGTGAATAACATCCTTTGAAGATCTAGTACATTGGCACCAAACATTTTCACCATCTTTCAGATGAGAAAAAGAAAAAAATAAATATCATAATCCAACTTAACTTTCAACATTTAATAATAATATAAAAGAGGAAATTTTTACTACATTTTAAAACTTAAATTATGCCCTTAACATATTTTTACCTAGTTGCAATGTCGTCCGATTTTCTTTGCACATGTGACAAGGAAAGAGACTCCTTGTGCGTGACAAAATTTTTCAATCTTGTGGACTATCTGTGTTTTAATAGATTAAAATTTTTGATCTTGTGGACTTTCTGTGTTTTAATACCAGATGACATCCATTGTCACCAAGTAGAGCCCATTCAAAACCTCCTCATCCACCTTGAAATTAGGGCTGTATTGGAATGCCGGATTGAGGTACTAAGTGATTGTGTGTAGGGGCATATGAAGTTGGAGGTGCCATCACCTATCTATGATCTCCCAAATGGGAGGATACTTACCTTCAATTCCCACATAGATGGATCTAATGGATTACTTGACCATATCTATGCCCTCATATATGTAGCCCATTGCGGGCTTCTCCCCATCAGCTACTCATAGGAGAACTACCAAAGGCTTAGTGATTTGCGATTATTGTGAAACATTAACTCAAGTAGGTGTCAACAAAAATAAGCAAACACATCAACCTTGCAATGGTCTTAGCATAGGATGAGGAAGTCCATTCCTCACTAACAAACATGTGCTTCAAAGCTCCCTTTGATTGAAGCAAGGATTGTAATGTGATGAAATTTGTTGCAAATCTAGTTATGCCAAGGTGAGTCAACTCCTTTTGTCGCGTGTATTGCCTTGTTAGGTTGAGGACCCACATGTGATTGTATACAAATTTACAAATGTTTTTGGCCAATTCCACACATGTTTTGATCCATGAAAGCTTGCCAAAATCCTCTAATATGAGGTCAAGGCAATGGGCAGCATACGGAGTCCAAAATAATTTTGGGTGCCTCTCCATCAATAGTCCACCTACAACATAATTTGTTGCATTATCCATGACCACTTGCACCACATTCTCTTCACCCATGTTAGCTAGGAGTAGGACTACTAAAGCTTCACAAAGGAAAGTGACATTTTTTGCATGTCTTGAAGCATCAATTGATTTGATGATTATGGTGCCACTTGAAAAAGAAACAAAATCAATGATTCAATAAAACATAAATAAAAAGCATTAATCTCTAAATAAATCCATTGAGGGAAGTGCAATCACCCAAGGAAGAAACAAGAAAATTCAGCAATGTCTTATTTTTTCTATCAGTCCAACCATTGGTCACGATGGTGCAACCCTTCTACCTCCATATCAACTGTTGCTCCTCTATTGTGGCTTTTATATCAGCCACCTTTTGTGTCAAAATTGGGCCCTTTATGTCATCTTCACTAGGGGCTTTGAACCCCGCCCCACAAAATTTTAAGGCATCAACCATATTTTGCTAATAAGGAAATAAATAAAATAAAATAAGTATTGTAAAATGGAGAATTTAAATTTGAATTCGACATACCTCTAAATATAAAAATTCAGGAGACAACAATCAAGATATAAAATTTAAAACAATCAAACAAAAAATAATTACTTGGGTGTGTGGAATGGTACCAAAAGTGTCCAAGTGCACGTCGAGCTACATCATGTATGTCCTTGTTCCAGCTCATGCTCTCAATCAACAGTTGGGAACTAGGTGTAGTGCGTGGCAAAAATAAAATGAGTCCATCCTAGATTTACAAATTCTAGGCCCAAGGCTAATATTGGCACTGGCATTGGCACTAGCACTAGCACCAACACCAACACCAACACTAGCAATGCCACCAAAATTAGCACTACTAGACACATCACCTGAAGAAGGACTAAATGGAGGCATGGAAGAAGGATCTCAACTACCACTAGTGCTTGCCATCTCCTCTCTTTGCCTCTTTTTAATTTCTTTTTGCAGCTAAAATGTTTCTAATTGCATTTGCACCTTACGAATAATCTTAGAAGCTCTTGTGAGTATGGCACAACATCATGGGCGTGTATGTGTGCAACATGGTATTTCAATCTATTAGTGCCTCCTCCATGATAAATTGTGTTGCAATAAGAACATTTCAACTCTCCTTTTTTAATTTGAACTTGGAACTTTTATCAGTCATTTAATTTCATTTGGATAAGAATATTCTTTTGGCTAGGAAGTTTCATTTGAACAGAGATTTACTCGGCCCTTTTTAATTGTTTTTGATTGGATAAAAAGGGGAAAACCAGGGCCCCTACCCTTACAAATCCCAAAGGCAAATTAGTTCATAACAGCCCTTTTAAATTATTGGCAATATTTATCTCTCATTTATTAATTTATTCAGGCAAGAAGCAAAAATCCAAATATCCATGCACCCATTTTTTCTCATTTAAATCAGGATGTTTCGTTCAGCCATTTTATTTATTCAGTAACTTTAATCTATTTTATGTTTGGGCAAAGAAGTTTCATCTAGTCTAATTATTTTCATTGGGATCTGGATTTCTCTTTTGGACTTCATTGTTATTATCATATTTTTCATTGGAAACATGTACAATTTGACAATAAATAAATTTCAACTATAATGAACATTGAGTGTTAAAAAATAAGTAAATTAACATTTTAGACTGTAAAATATACCTTGAAGTTTTGAGCTGATTACTGTTGATAAAGAACAATGTAAGAACTGACAATATTGTAAAGTAACTTGAATATAACAAATTTGCAATGCTGATACCATTGCCTTACAAGCCAGTCGTAGGCTTTCTTCTGGGCTTAAAGTCCCCTGTATTCTTTTCAAACCATTGTAGCTGTAGAAAGACTAAAAATGCCCAAAATGATGTTGAAAATCCTAGAAATTGTTGACCACTAATATGCTACACATTTCAGTTAGTATTTAATGTAGACCTTCAACAAGTCACAGAAAAAAGGGAAAAAGCCTAAAATGCATTATTTTCTTATACTTTATTCTTGTACCAAATATAAGATTATTATAATATATAAATGTATATTACTATATATGCACACACGTACATATACTTACAAATATGACATATGTATATATGTGCACAAACATACATATATGTACATATATATACGTATATACTAACACACACACACACACACACACACATATATATATATACACATATTGAGATATGTATGTATATCTCACAGAAGCAACAATCGTCAAAAAATCACAATTATACCGATTAATCGGGAATCGCCTAGATCGCCGATTTTTTGAAAAAATCGTGTATTTTTAGTCAACGACTTTCAACAATTTCTCCAGCATTTTATCATGATTAAACAGTTCGATTAATCAGGTATAAAAATCGCACAAAAAAAGCCCTAAAATCAACGCTAAGACCCAAAAAAACCGCAAACTGGGAAAAAAACCCTGCAAACTGCCTGTATAGCAGCTCGCACAACATATTATTTCCACACCTGCTCAGGAAACGACCAAAATCACGTGGCGAGTTCCGGCAGGCTGCAAATTTGGCCATAGTTCGGCGAATAGGGGGTATGTAATCGTATTAATTAGCAACAGGTATTCACATATATTAACTACTCGTATTAGATATACCTGTTGCTTCCACAGATTAGATGCAGCAGGTATTTCATTATATTATTATCGTATTAGTTAGCATTTCATTATATTTATTATTTATTAATGTTACAATTGGTTAGTTAGCATTTCATTTCATGATAATGATATTAGTTAGCATTTCATTATATTTATTATGTATTACTGTTACTGTTATTATTTATTACTGTTACTATTGATTAGAATATCAATAGTAAGTTAGTAACACAATAGTAATACAGTAATACAGTTAAGTATTACTCTATTACTGTATTAGTATTAATATTGTTGTCTATAACTTTATATTCATACTGTTGCAGTTGAATAGTAATACAGTTAAGTATTACTGTATTACTGTATTAGTATTAAGTTAATACTAATACAGTAATACAGTAATACTTAACTGTATTACTATTCAACTGCAACAGTATGAATATAAAGTTATAGACAACAATATTTGTCTATGTGAAAGCCATTTAACTGTATTAGTATTAGTATTACTGTATTCATATTTTACTAATACTGTTAATATAAATACTTAAAAGTTAACAGTATTAGTATTACTGTTAACTGTTAAGTATTAGTATTAGTATTATTGTTAAGTATTAGCATTAGTATTACTGTTAAGTATTATATTCATATTTCATATTTGTATTAGTAAAATATGAATACAGTTAAATATTAGTCTCTGAGATAGCATCAAACATAAAATTTCTTAAGTAGATATTTTAAGGGTAACAAGAAGGTAAAACATGCACAACCTTATAGTCTTACTCCTTACCAGAAAAGACGAAGTAATCAGCCATATGAATATAAACAAACAAAATCTATTTTCTACAATTCATATGTTGAAGTGTCTATTATATTTGCCTACAATATCTCTATGCTATGGAAATGCCCTTAAATATATATAAAAAAGTAGTTTTTTATTTATTTTCTACAATTTTTTACATTTTTTGTAAATCCGATTTTTTCCTGAATTTTTCCCATTTTTTCAAAAAATCTTATACTTTTGTTTTGCGGATTAATTCCCCAAACGATTAAATGCTTCTTTGGTAAATATACATATCTATCATGCATGCATATAGTTATACATGTCTATATACACACACGCGCACGCATGTTATATATATATAGTAGCCGGAAACTCATGTCCCTCCCTAGGCATGCGTATCCCCGTATCCCCGTATCCGAAATGGATATGTATCTGATACAGCCCGGATACACGTTGGATATTGTACCCATGCGTGCCCAAAAAACCTTGATTTCCAACCGTGCCAAATGCTATGTGATTTGATTTTTTCAAAATTTGATATAAATCTTCTTAAATTTAATTTAAAAAACCTTCACACAATTAAAACAAAATTTGGTATAAACAAAACCTACATCAAATGAGTATTATTTTCCAATGCAACTCTACTATTTTGCATATTTTAAATTGTTAAAATCAACTTATAAATTATTTATGTAGCAATTATGTGTTTAACTTTATATTGCTTTTGAAGTAATGAAAATCTCCTCTAATAACCTAGAAAATTGTGTTAAATATGTGTATGTGTTTTTATGAATGTTGTATCCAGCTGTATCCATAGTGGGTGTTGTTGTATAGCATCAGTCGGATCCTACAGGGTCGACTTGCCATCAAATGTGTGAATGGCCTAATTGGCCTTACACATTTAATATATAATTCGAATTCTATTATGCCGACCCTTGATTTATATTGGTGAATTAATGAAGCGATTCATTAATATTGTATAACTAATACCTAACTCATAAGACGTGTTAGTTAGCATTGTGGAGAGACGTGATGATTGAGAAGAGCCGACTTTGGAGAAGTCATGCTGGTTGATATGGGTATATAGTTCGATCCTCCTCACACTTCCAAGACAACGATTCAATTCATTGAAGCATATCGGATAATATTCTGCAGATCGTGTTCTTTGTTCAGCAAACAATCTATTATCTTCAGCAGTCCGAATCTTACAGTCAGCATACAGATCGTGTTCCTCCTTGTGTTGCAATATATCCATTATCTGCAGATCTTCTAGACACACGGCAGTGGCATCATAGACAGCGAGTGGATAGTTCCTGTAGCAGATCGAACTTATTCCTAGCAGATTGTATGTTGAACTGAATTGATACTAGCTTCAAGGAGTGAGGCAAATTCATTGTATAAACATCTTATGTATCAATAAAATAATAAGGAACTTCTTGGCTGGGTTTTTCACCTTCAAGAGGAAGGTTTTCCCAGGATATACACTCTGCATTTTGTGTGAATTATCTATCTATATAATCTGATCATGTAAATTTAACAGTGGGGTTTTAGAGAATGGCCATATCTGTATCCAATACTGTATCTGTATTTTTATCAGTATCTGTGTCCAGGCAATTTTGATATATATATACACACGTGTATTTCCAAATGCTCCTGATGCACTATTTCTCATAGTACAGTTGTCTTGCATTTTTCTTTGTGTGATGCATGTGTGTGCATGTGTCTGCATTTGTACATATCAGTCTCTACTTTTGAGGATTACTAGACTAAGTTGCCTGAAGGCTGAAATGAACACGTATATACAAAAGCTATTCAACAGGGGTTTAAATGTTGTGAAGTGACGTCATTCCCATGAGGCTGGCGATGTAACTATGGGTGAGGGAAAAATACTGACCATATACTGCTGACATGAATTAGTCATGCAAAATAATTTGTTTGATACTTGAAAGGAGATACTTATTGATGAAGTCAAGGTGCACTTTATTGTTTAACTTTGAAGAGGTCGTGAAGTGGATATGAACTTTAATGTTCTAGGTGTAGATAGGAATTTGGAAACCATCAAAGCAAATAGATATTAAACTAGCTCAATCACAAAAACTAGATTGCAATGATAAGAAATCCTAAAGACATTCAATAGAGATATGAAGATAAGATAATCAAACCAAATGCAAACCATTACAAATGCGAATATCTCCTCCAAAATTCTCTATTGCCCTTCTTTCTCCTTCAAATTACTTTGTTTGTGGATCTCACCTACAAATGCAAAGGCATAGTATGAAAGCAAGATTGACAAGATGAAATGGCAGCATAAGGATACTAGAAGCGTGATTGATTCGATGAAAATGTGATTAGATCCTTTGATTGAAGAAAATCATCCAATTTATAGACAAATTGGAGAGATGACAAGATTAGCATGAAGAGATTTGAAAGAAAATTTCAAATCAATAATGACAAATATGACAAATTATGACAAAATTGACACTTTCTATGCAAGATTGATTGATTGACAAATTATGACAAATTGACATGCAAGATTGATTGATTGACAAATTATGACAAATTAACAAAATTGAAATGCCATTCCCATGAAATTAGGGGAAATATTAGAAAAATTGAAGAAAATAGGAGAAATAGAAAATTAGGAATTAGGAGCAATTAATAAATAAGGTTAGAAATGATGAATTGGAAATTATGAAATTAGAAATTAATGAAATTAGAAAATTAGATGAATTAATTAATAATTTTTCATTCATTAATTAATTTACAAAAAGAGGGGGAATTAATTAGCCAATTAAATAAATATTTAATTGTGACAAGAAGACTTAGGATAAATAAATAAATTATTTAACCTAGAGGGAAAAATGACAAACAAGATTAAATGAATAAATCATAAAATCCTAGAAATAAGAGGACAAGGAATTAGGTTAAGACAACAAGAAATTAATGTCGATTCGTTCATGATTTTGATTGACAAAGGACCAATGCTGATAAACGATTGAGATTGGTTGACAAATTGACCAAGATTGATAAAGAGACCAAATTGATAGGCGCCAATTGACGAGGAACAATGACTAATTGATCCAAATTGACACGATTGAAAAGGATAACGATCGATGACAAATTGATTGCAAAATTGACGAGATTGACAAGAGGACAAGGATCGATGACGAATCGATCGCAAAATGACAAGATTGACAAGGACGAGGATCGATGACGAATCGATCGCAAGATGACAAGATTGACAAGGACAAGGATCGATGACGAATCGATCGCAAAATGACAAGATTGACAAGGACGAGGATCGACCAAAATCATGACTGGAGATTGTTATCGACAAGACCTAATTCGAAAGCGAGAAAAACGAGGAATGTAGAAGAAAGACTCGATGCTCGCAAATGATAAAGACCAAGTGCGCAACATAGAAGAAATGTTAATTCAACGCAAAAACCCTAAAATAAGGCAATGTGCAGATGTTAAAGTATGACCCCGCAAGCGTTGACCATTTTTAGATGTCTACACTAGGAAATGTCTTGAAGCAACAAGAATTCAATAAATACACTAAATATGGAGATAAATTGACCTTATAGTGCCATACAATTAAGAATATTATTGAAGTGAGAACCTGCAAATATGAACGATGTCCGAGATTCATGTGGTACGAAGTCCTGATTTTAGGAGAGAGAAAATGATTAAAATATGAACTAGCGTTGACTTTGGAGTATTAAAAGTTGTCCAAGAATATCCAGTCAAAGGAAATGGGGATTATCATGGATGTTCAAAATGAAAGCATCCAACTATTTGAAACCTAGTATTGTTCCAGCTTTATGACAGAGGTCTTAAGTTACTGAATACTCCTGGGTACCCCTGTTGCAATTGTTTCTGCATATCCAATATATATCTGGGTAGTGATGTCAGATACACCAAAATTTTCAGGTTGTATTGGGATACACCAGTGTCATATCCAAGACATTTCCAGATCGGCACAATCATATCTCGGTCTGTATTCAAATTTCAAACCATATCAATTCACTTGTCCACCATCATGGAAAATATAGCAATTATTGTATTATAACAAGTCATTTATCAGGCATGTTTTCTTACAATGGTAGCAATTTCGCTATTTTTTTGTTTTAGCCATGATATCACTCGCTATTAACAATTTCTTGTTTGTATCATGGCAAACACTTGACACCCAGTAGAGACTAAAATAGTGGAAAAGATAATTATTCCATATACAAAACCAATAATGTCAATACTAAAATGCACTTAAAGTTATTGCAATTTCTGGATTTTGCAGGGATGTGTAAAACTCTAGTCAAATAAGTTGGTGAGCATAGTTGCCTTCATAAACACTGCTTGGCTTATAGATTGTTTGAGCAGAATATGAATTGAATGTATTTTATTAAGCTAGCAACCCCTAAACTACAGTAAAAAATTACTGTGCCAATTGTAGACGAGAATAATGCCATTCTAGGTGATCCCTAAGCTCCAAGGAGAGCAATCAAGAGAGGTTGTGCATTATATTTTAATATTATAAACATGAGAATCAGTGATTTGTCTCTATAATTAGATTGCCATCTAATGGATACTTGCAGAATACAACTTAGAAAATCTCAATTTCGATCAGCTCTTTTTCTAAGTATTCAGAGGCACAGAAGTTTAGTTATATTCAAAATAAAAGATATCAATGATGGGACTGAGTTCGTTTAAAGCAGCTTGAGTGTTGTAACAGATATAGATTATGATTTAAATATTTGTAGTTAGGTAGTAGGTAACGCCAGACAGTTTTGGTGACTTGCAAACTTAAGGCGAATATATCTGAGCCATCTTGCATGGTGGTGAAAATATAAAAAAATGACTTTAATTTTTTTTGGTTGACATGAATTATGTAATAGCAGCAACAAAATAGAGTC
This sequence comes from Cryptomeria japonica, assembly GCF_030272615.1. Taxonomy (NCBI): domain Eukaryota; kingdom Viridiplantae; phylum Streptophyta; class Pinopsida; order Cupressales; family Cupressaceae; genus Cryptomeria; species Cryptomeria japonica. The sequence goes on from NC_081407.1 coordinate 367,022,302, forward strand.
TGAAAGGCTTATCATTTCCTTTATATTAGCAAATATATGATTCAATGACATGACTACAGGTCAATCTTTTGGCTCAGTATTCTGACCATACGTTTTTCTTTGTGCTCATTTTTGCAGCCACTGCTCACCCTTGATGTCTGGGAGGTAATTTGATTTTCGATGTGAGATGTCTATAATTTAACAATTGTCAATTTTTCAAGCATATGCAAATTCACCGTGTGCTATATATGATAGTAATGAAAATATTTGGAGGTTAAGAGGACTAGGTTAGGGTCATGGTATGAAAACATTCTTGGAAGTTATGAATACAGAATCATTTTTTTCCCATTTTACTCTCTAATTGATTGATTCTTATGGATTATGCAGCATTCTTATTACCTTGACTATCAGGTTAGTGTGGATATTTTTACCTGTGCTGATTAGTATAGATGCTTAGTGCAGATTTATCGATTTGAGGTGCTTACCAAGAATAAAATTGCACTCAAAGGTGTCTTTCTTAACTGTTACACATTTATGGTGACAGAATCGACGGGCAGACTACATATCAGTATTCATGGATAAACTAGTATCCTGGGAAGCAGTAAATTGTCGCCTCGGTCGTGTAAAAGCTTTTGTAAATCTTAGAGAGCCAGCTGTTCCTTACACATGATAGCCTTGGCTAGGACAGTTTTGGGTGTACTTTGTACTTGGAGTTAGACATGCCCACTATGCCCTTTTTGTAATACTTACTGTTTGCCTATCCACCATCTTCCCTGGATGGCCTAAGTTGTTCCATTTTTAAGTCTCATTGACTTATAAATTTCTTCCATAGATGGCTATTAGCACCATTCATATTTCATAATGGTTGGCTTTCCAACTATTTATTTAATAAATATAATTAATTCTTCCCTTTTAAAAATGGTCTTTACTTTTAACCCCCTTAAAAAAAACTCTTTATTTTTAACTCCCTTAGAAAAGATCTTACAAATAACTTCTTATTATTTCTCCATTTTAATCAAAGGGTAAAATCGTATAGTAACTTCTATCTGCCTTATTAATTTCAATCAGTCATTTATATGGGGATAGGGTTTGTTTTTTTCACTTGGAAAAAGGTTCCAGAACATTTGAATCACAATTTATACATGTCAATAAATGAATATAATTTTAAATATATTTAATCTTATGTGAATTATTGAGCTCATAATAAATTTTACTGTTAATAGAATATTTTTTAATTCATTCTGACTATTAAATATTTAATTGTATCACTTAATGATTTCATAAATTTTTTTGATGTATAATTTTTCTATAATTTGTTCCAAAATATTAAAAGTATTTTACCTATCACTCTATTGAACTATAGTTATTATAAAATATTTACTCATAAATTTGGTAACATAACTAAATGCAAACTCCATTGTCCATTTTTTCTATTTGTCCTTTACTCCATGAGCTCATGTTTTACTTGAATATGAAAAGACATTAAACAAAAAATAATATTATGCTTAGATTTGGAATAAATTTATTATGATTTAATTTATTTTTAGTATTGAAAGGAGTGTTATGATTGACAATGGGCTCCCAAGTCGTTATGATCTATGGTTTGTTGTTTGATATAATTGAATTGATGAAATGATTTGCATGGATGTTTGTGTATCATTGCGGTGAATAATTAAAAAAAAAAAGGGCATTCAAATAAATAGTGTTTAGAGTTCAAGATTGTTCATATGAGTCTGTTGTAGAAGGGATTACAAGTACCATTATGCTCAAATATGGTATGAGTTCCTCTATGAGAGCAGCATGAAATAAGATGTTTAAAAAGGTACATATGGTTTCTTATGTTATTTTTGAAGCAATTATTTTGTAAATAACTAAGAATTTCTTAATATTATTTTATATTATAAGAAAAGATTATTGGCATGATGTTCATGTAGGATAATTAGTTCCCATCAAAGGTCAGAATACTAATACATTAGTTAGGTTTTATTAGTTGGTAATAAATGAATTAATGAGACAGTGAAATTAAACTAGTGTGTTTAATTTTTTTTATTTTTTTATTTTTTTTTAAATATCAAAATTATTTTATCTACCATTCATATGGATGATAGTTGTGAACAATATTATTAATCTTATGTGAACTATTGAGCTCATAATAAATTGTACTGTCATTAGAATATTTTTTAATTCATTTTGACTATTAAATATTTAATAAGGTAGTTGTATCACTTTTTGATTTCATACACTTAAATGATATTATTTTGTTTAGTTAGTAACAAATGAACTAAGAATAGTTAAATTTTCTAATGTATAATTTTTTTATAATTTGTTCCAAAATATTAAAATATTTACTCATGAATTTTGTAACATAACTATATGCAAACTCCATTGTCCATTTTCTCTATTTGCCCTTTACTCAATGAGCTCATGTTTTAGTTTAATATGAAAAGACATTAAACAAAAATTAATATTTATCCTTAGATTTAGAATAAATTTATTATGATTTAATTTATTTTTACTATTGAAAGGAGTGTGTATGATTGACTATGGGCTCCCAATTTGTTATGATCTATGGTTTGTGGTTTGATATAATAGAATTGATGAAATGATTTGCTAGATGTTTGTGTATCATTGTTGTGGGTAATAAAAAAAAGAAAAGGGTATCCAAACAAATAGTGTTTAGAGTTCAAGATTGTCCATATGAGTTTGTTGTAGAAGGGATTACAAGTACCATTATGCTCAAATATGGTATGAGTTTCTCTATGAGAGTAGCATGAAATAAGGTGTTTACAAAGGTACATATGGTTTCTTATGTTATTTTTTGAAGCAATTATTTCATAAGTAAATAAGAATTTCTTAATATTATTTTTTATTATTAGAAAAGATTTTTGGCACAATGTTCATGTAGGATAATTAGTTCTCACCAAAGGCTAGGATACTAATACATTAGTTAGGTTTTATTAGTTGGTAATGAATGAATCAATGAGACAGTGGAATTAAAATAGTTTGTCTAATTTTTCTAATGTCAAATTTTTTTAAAATATCAAAATTATTTTATCTACCATTCTAATGGATTATAGTTGTGAGCAATTTTATTAATCTTATGTGAACTATTGAGCTCATAATAAATTGTATTGTTAATAGAATATTTTTTAATTCATTTTGACTATTAAATATTTAATAACATAGTTGTATCACTTTTTGATTTCATACACTTAAATGATATTATTTTGTTTAATTAGTAACAAGTGAACTAAGGATAGTAAAATTTTGTAATGTATAATTTTTCTATAATTTGTTTCAAAATATTAAAATTATTTTACCAATCACTCTATTGGATTGTAGTTAATATAAAATATTTACTCATGAATTTGGTAACATAACTAAATGCAAACTCCATTGCTCATTTTCTCTATTTGTCCTTTACTCCATGAGCTCATGTTTTACTTTAATATGAAAAGACATTAAACAAAATTAATATTATGCTTAGATTTGGAATAAATTTATTTTTACTATTGAAAGGAGACAATAGTGTGCATGATTGACAATAGGCACCCAATTTGTTATGATCTATATGGTTTGTGGTTTGATATAAAAGAAAATTGATGAAATGATTGCGTGTCATTGCGGTGAGTAATAAAAAAGAAAGGGCATCCAAACAATATTGTTTAGAGTTCAAGATTGTTCATATGAGTTTGTTGTAGAAGGGATTACAAGTACCAAATTATGCTCAAATATGGTATAAGTTGCTTTATGAGAGTAGAATGAAATAAGATGTTTACAAAGGTACATATGGTTTCTTATGTCATTTGTTGTTGAAGCAATTATTTCGTAAATAACTAAGAATTTCTTAATATTATTTTTTATTATAAGAAAAGATTATTGGCATGATATTTATTGTTTATTCTTCTAACTTTTTTAGGGAATGACCTTTTAATTTTTTTTCTCAAACTCTGACCTATCTCTTATGTTGATTTTTTCACCTCTCCAATCCTAACATCATTTTTATTATTATAACTTAACATTTTTGTGTGATATTTTTGAATTTGTATTAAAATGATACATAACCATTGAAAGCACATAACACTGCATCTAGAAATAAGTGTTTCTAAGTTTTGCAGCTAAATGTACATTGTTATAGATTGCATATGTAGTGACAATTTATGTTTCACACATCAACCATTTGCTTAATTGTTAGAAGCAATGTTCCTATGGGTTTTAAGCAAGCCTTCTCATCTCTATATTAAATCTCATTGACTAGGAACTACGAGGTTTATGAGATTGTCTTGTGGTGCTTGGTTTCAATCTTTTTCTTTGCTTTTATGACTTAAATTAGTTTTTTGTTTGTAGTTTTGTTAGCATTTGGGATATTTGTGAGTAGAGAATCCATGAATTGAATATCAAATTTAATTTTGGCATGTAGGTGTGTGATTTGGACCCCATTTACTATTCTTTGTGATTGCCTTGTGTGATTCATTGAACATTTTTGTTTTAATATGTTTTGAATGGTTTTTTGTCACATTCCCTAGGAAACCCTTACTTTCTCATGGAATCCTAAGCCTTGTTGTAATTTGAACCAGGAATAGGACTTTCACAAATGTTATTGGTGTTTGTATATGTATGTGCGATGGATATAAATTTAATTTTAAATTAATTAATGTTGTTTTATTATATTTGTCATGTTATTTATTACATTTAATGTATTAATTATATTTTTTTACTAACTAATGAATGGAATGGTAGAATTGTTGGAGGAACTTGACTTGATTGTAGGTACTTGGGATGCAAGGTGATGTAGGGTTTGTGGTTCTATAATGAGGGATGCCATAGACACTTCAATTAACTAGTCTGCAAGCACATGCAACAGGATGCCAAAACCACTATGGAAGAATTAAATGGATGCTAGAGGGGGAAAGTATAGTGGGGGTTTACACGATAAAAAGGGAGTCAGTTTTGGAAGGTAGAGGAGGGAGACAAAGTGAGCTATATATTTCAATAACTACCTCTTTGAATATCTTCTTGTCTCCATTTCAAGTAGTCTCTAAGAATGAAACCAGTGATAAATACACTGCTCAAATTTAATACAACAACAACTAATATCACAATTTAATCTTTCGCTTACTCTACTTGTGTTGCTTCCTTATTGCAGAACTTGGAAGAAAGTGAAGATTTTGATGCTTACTAATGACTACATTGATGTGAAACCTTAATGAAATTAGAATGAATGAAATTGAAATTCCAAATGAGCTTAGGGCTATAGTGTATAAACTTTATGACCAGGTTAGGGCTAAAATTAGATTAAAGGAAGAAATGCCTGATTGCTTTGATAGCGATAATGGTGTTAGATAGGAGTGTCCCCTTTTTCTTGCATTGTTTGGCTTTTATCTTGATAAACTTGAAGAGTGGCTAAACAAAATCACAAGGGAAGGTATTTAGCTCATAGTGTGTTGTAAAGTTCCTTTTATATGCAGATGATCTTATACTAATTGCCAAAACTGTAAATGATTTGGAAGAGCATTTGAAGGTGCTTGAACTTTTTTTGCCCAGAGATCACAATGTAAGTCAACAACAACAAGTCTAAAGTCATGATCTTCTCTTTGAAAGAAAGAAACAAAAAATAATCTTCATGTTTGAAGGCTACTTGTTAGAGATAGTGGAAGAATACAAGTACTTGGGAATTGATTTCCATAATAAGCTCAGTTGGGAGACTTGTAGGTCAAAAAGGATTCAAGGAGGGTGGAAGGCTTCTTATCTATTGCAAAATAGATGTAGGAAAGCATAATAATGGGATTGGAAAAACAAGAAAACCCTCTTTGGCTTTTTGGTTACATTAGTTGTCCTTTATGGTTGTGAGGTTTGGGGAAGTAGCATATCAAACCACAAATGGATACAATTAGAAAGAATTAAAAAGCATATAATTATCAATAGTCTCAAAGTCAAGTCAACTGTTCCTTATGAGATTCTTCTAACAGAAGCGAGAATGTTCCCAATTGAGGTCTTGATAAAGGTTTGTATGTTAAGCTATTTAAAAAATGTTGAAAACATGGACAATCAAAGTTGGCCTAGAATGGTTGTTGAGGATGAATCAAAACATAGAAAGAAAACATGGATGAAGTAGAACAACAAATGGATGAGCAAGTGGTACATTGATTTGCAAGGTTGTCCCAACAACAATGAAGAGAAAAAAGTTTGTATTCGAAAAATATAGAATTGCTATGTGGACAAAGCAAGTCGGTCGAAAAAAAGTGCATTATATCAAAGAGTTTAACCCTTTGGTTGAACATGATGAAAGAGACTTCTTAAGGGAAACATTCAAGGGAAAGTCTAGACTTCTAGTTGCTCAAATCAAAACTGGGTCCCACCATCTTAGATGCGAGATGTAAGTAGATGGACAATCCCTAAGCAGGAATGAGAGGAAAGAATTTGTCTTTTTTGCAATAAAGGGATGGTGGAAACTAAATGACACTTCATCTTTGAGTGTTCTGCATATGAGGATATTTGTACAATATGAGGACAATCTAAAGGCGATTAGCTAATGAGCTATTTGAGGAGGTAAGACTTCATAAAATTGCAGGCTTCTTGATCAAGATCCATAACAAAAGAGTTGATAGTGAAAATAATATAAAAATCGTTACCGATGGTACTCTTGGTCCCATAGATTTATGTTCTTGTGAATGCCATTAAAATTCACTCATTCATTCATTTAATAACAAATTAAAAGAATTAAACACAAAACTCACAAACACTCCCAAGTTTGAGGATTCTCCCTAGGACATGCTAAGCAACAAAGTGTAGAGTTAATGATTTGAAATTATGGACTTTTCGATGTCATTTGCCGTTGCTACTTCCCTAAGGTCGTCTGCCGCTGCTAATGCCCTAAGGCCGTTGGCTGGTGCTGCCATCCAGCCCCTTGTTCAATCCCCTGGTGAGGCTGCTCTGCCTGGTGCTACGAATGGGGGCTCTGTGGGGGTTTCTTTCGCTAATATATTGGATGGTGATATGGTGCATCCAACGTCTTTTGCTACTGATCGGGCTGACCGTGGCTTGGGGCCTGTGGCTGTTACTGTGTGCAAACCCTTGGCTTTCAGGGTGTCTGTTGATACTAATATGGAGATCATCCATAATTCCTCTGTGTTTGAATCTCATGGCCTGATTTGTAGGTTTCGGGGCTTTTGGCCAAGCCTTCCTTAGTTGCACACTTGGATTTCCCAAAGCTGGGAACCGATCTTAAAAGGTTCAGTTAGCATTTTTCCTTCAGCCAAGGGTTTTTTCATTGCTAAATTTGAATTTGCAGAGGATAGATCAAAAATCTTAGGTATTAATCCTTTCAGCTGGGAGGACAAATTTGTTTTGATGGTTAAACCCTAGTTCTCGGGTTTTAACCCATCTACTAATTCATTTATTGAGATTCCTATTTGGGTTAGGCTCCCTAACCTTCCCCTTCATCTATGGACGAACTCTCTACTAGAGGAAGTGGGGGAGGCTTTAGGCGAATTCCTGATGATTGATAAGGATTCTTTCCAAATTTATCATTCTACTTATGCTTAGATTTTGGTTAACATTGATGTTTCTAAAGGGCTTCCAGCTGAGTTAGAGATTGAATCTTTCTTGGGATCTTGGGTCCAACCGCTCGACTTTGAGGGTATCCCCTTTAGATGTCGAAAGTGCTTCCAGACTGGACATGTTGCTGCATGGTGTGAAACAAATAAAAAGAAAAATAGACCTACTTCTTGGTGGAAGGGTGCCTCCTCTGAATACTATTTTGTTAAAAAGAAATTCTTCTCCCAGGTGGTGGCACAGGTTCCTTAGGCCGATGGTATTGTGCTTGCCTCTGTTTCTGGTGTTGCCTTGCCTCAGGAGTGTGTGGATGCTTGCGGTGGCATCTCGACTGATCGTTTGAAAAATGCTAGATCTTCTTCCTCAATGGATGACCCTCCCGCGTCCCAGATTACTGCTGGATCTTTGTTTGATTCTCCGATTTCTGTTGTCCCTGCCTCTCTGGATGCTGGCTCTGTTCCTCCTGATGATGGGAGGTCCTCTATTCTGGACCCATCCTCTGGGCTAAAGGCTGCTGCTAGGGTTGAGAAGGGATGGATTACTGTTAAAAGTAAAAAATCTAAATTATCCCAGTTCTCTTTTGATATGACCCTTCGATCCCACAAGGGTAGGACAAATTCTTGATCCTTCCTGGTTGGGTTGGGGCTGCTGGTTTTTTGCAGCCCGCTGGTTTTTGGTGGGGGTCTTTCTAATGCTGTTCCCCTTCTTTTGATTGGCTGTGCCAAGTCTCTTTTGTGTTCTATTTCTTTGAGTGGACTTTCAAGTTTATCTTTCGGTTCGGGGTGCAGGTCCTTCTAAAACCTGTCTTGTATAGGGTTTCTGGTCTCTTAAAAACTTGTTTTTCCTTAATCAAAAACAAATTAAAAGAATCATAAATCTCTGAGCTAATTAGTAGATCATGTTGTATTTTAAGCAATTAAAATTTTAATCATCCCCTATATAATCCTAAAGCTCTTGAAGTGTAATGAGAATTCTAATAAACTACGCTTTGAACACTTAATTTATCTATTAGGCATGTGGAAGGTACAATAAAACCATCATTGAGTGGGTAGTGAGTTGTCTATCTTATCAGGTTTCTTACTAGGCACATGTGGATGCTTTCTTTCAATTGAACCCTAGTAAAAAAAACCTTGAAAATTATTAGATTATCAAAATTATAACAATGGAAAAAGTAGGTAGTTGAGCTACAATGTAAGATAGACATGGAAACTACTTATTCCTAATTAGAAATCCCTTGTTTAGTTAAATGTTAAGTTGAGCATGTGGCTATCTTTAAGACAACACAACATGGATGGATTAATGACTCTATAAGGGAATAAGTAGAGGATGTACACCTCTAAGGTGATCATCGATGGACAAATTATGTCTCGCCCAAGATAAAATTATTGATGCTTTGACTTGATGACACTTAGGGAAAATGCTTTGGTTGTAGACTATTAACTAGACCTACATAATGGGATGAAATTTGCCAATAGCCTGCAGGTCTTAGAGCCAACAACATGTAGGTAATGGATGCGTTGTGTTACTCTAGAGGCTTGGATGGATTCTTCTTGTGGCATATGTGCCTAAGTGACAACAACACATAGGTGATGGATGCCTAGTGTATGCTAGAAGGTTGGATGGTTTCCACCAATGGAATGCATGCCTTAAGGCCAATTTGTCTTTTGAATTTTCTCCAATATAACTAGTTTGAAAATCTTGTTTATCAAAAAAGCTAATTTTAAAAATAAATATTTATTTTTTAATCATTTTTAAAATCAAATTTAATTAAAATGCTTTCGTTTTAATGAGACATCAATTTTTGTCAATTTTTTTATCATTTAAAAAGTACCTTTTGGAGAATCTTCTCTCTAATATTTCTTATATTTAAAAAAAAATAAAATTTTAATAATTAAAAAAATATAATCAATCTCACATTTTATTATAATATATTGCTTGTGGTAAATTTTTTTAATAATATAATAAAATAAATTAAAATATAAAAATATTAAGAAATCAAACAAAAATAATACAAGTCCAAAAAAAAAAAGAAAAAAAAACACAAAACAAGCAACAACATATGAAGTTCAAATCCTCTCTCAAGGAATCTAGAGCCTCCTCCCAAGTAGTTTTTTTCTCAGTGCTCTTTGGCTTGTTTTTGTTGTCACCCACGTCTTAGGTATCCTCTTTTTTTCCAGCTTCTTCAACTTAATTAAAACGTTGTATTTTTTATGAGATATATTATCTAATATTTTTTATCATTTAAGAATATCCTTTTGAATATTTAAAAAAAATATATTTTAGTAATTTTAAAAGACAATATATTTGTCTAATTTTTTTTTTATCATTTATTAATACATTTTTTGGAGATTTAAAACTATATATTTTAATAATTTTGGAAAAATTTGTAATGGACCTCATGTTTTTATTATAATACCTTTCTTGTGATAAATTCTAAAAAATTATAATAAAATCAATTAAAAATTAAATAATTCAATTCTTGTCCAAGGGGTTGAGCTTAATTGGTTAAAACACTGGGTTCTCACTATGGAGACCCAAGTTCAATTCCCAATAGGGACATCTAAAATGGAATTCTAAGCTGTGACTCTTGGCCTTCCATAAAAATGGGGAAGGTCTAGGGTCAATTTAATCAAACATAATAATAATAATAATAATAATAATAATCATAATAATAATTCAAAATATTGCGGCTTCAACCTTTTACCTACCAAAAAAACAAAAAAAACAAATTCAATTCTTGACTCGAAACTCTTAAAAAAAGACAAGTGGTTTCCCTTAGTATGGGTCCTTTGTAAATGTGATGATATTGATGAGCGAATCTTATCTAAATGTTCGTCCACCCATCTATGATAATATTGTACTCATATGACCTCCCCTTTTGGTGATAACAATAGAGCATGGGCTAGGATCTTTATAAAAATTTATGGTTGAGGGCCCTCAGTAGCCTTACTTTTAGATTTAGGGTTAATTTTTAATTTTTATTTATTTTTAGCTGTAGAGGTCTAGTATTTTTGGAAATCAAGGGACATTTAGGCATTCCCCACTTGCCACATGGATGAACCCCTCTAAAGGTTCAAACTATGAGAGACGTTTCATCTCTATTATGCCACTCTTTGAACATCCCATTCTGAGGAAGAGGGTAAGAGCCCCAAGGATGTGCATAGGGAACACTAGCCTCAACATAGTATTTTGTATTCATCCTTTTGTCTTAAGCTCTACAACTTCAATAATAAACTCAACTAATCAACTAGAATTTTTTTTCCCATTTTAGCTACACATGATCTCACTAGAGAGATGAATGCCCCTTCAAATTTGGTGCATAACCACGTAAACATATTAAGATCCTATATCTGCTCATAATGAAAATAGTTTTCTAGAATTATAAACTAGTTTAACAAATCTTCAAGATTCAAATTTCCCAAAAAGTTTGGGGTGTTAATCTCTGGCTTACCTCCCTTTCCACCATGATATGGACAATCTCTTCTTCAAGTCTGGACTCTACCTACAAGTGTTGCAATTGATCTTCAAGGGCTTCCATTTCACTCCCTTCTACCAAACCTCCACTTCATTGTGTTTTCTTTGTATGTTACAACCTAGATCACGTGGCTCTTATTCATTGTAACCAAACTTAAACACTTTTTAAAAAGGGCTATAAAATATTTTACAAAAAAATAAACTTTTGAAAAAATTGGTCTAATCTCTCAAAGAGATCTTCAAGCATCATTTATGTCTACAAAACTATAATCTAAAGTTCAACATTTTGAATATTTAGATTCCTCTTGAAATGCAATGGAATTTGAAAAAGATTAGCATTGTTTTGAGGATGTTATGACTATAAGAATTTGTTGGTTAAGTTGTTGCCAAAAATACAAAAATACACAATTGTTGATTGTGATATATTTTTGGATTCAACTATGTAAGAATTTTTGCATAGAAGTTTCTGGTCACACTCTATGAACCATCATCAGGATGAAAGAGAACAATTGAAAGAGAAAATTGATAGATTGTAGACTAAGACAAAAATTAAAAAAGACAAGAGAGGGGTAGTAGTGTGAAGGGTGCAAACAATTCAAGTTGTAGGGAATAATAAAATCTTTAAAATTAGAAAAAGGAAAACTAAGAAGATACTTGAGCAACAAAGGAGAGGAAGCAAAAGAGATAAAAGACTACAATAACAAAATAAAGAGGAAAACAATAAAAAGAATAATGAAAATGATAAGAAAAAATTAACAAAATAAGAAAAGAAAATAAATGAAGAAGAACCGATAATAATGAAAGCCCAACCCAAAAGATGAAATACCAAAATAAAAATCCTAAAAAAAAAGTGAAGAGAAAAATAACAAAAAGACAACATTAATTGGAGAAAGATACAATTAATAATACCTTTTCAATGATATCATTATAAGATATTTGTAATGATATCTTAGATCTAATTATTGTTGTCTTGATTAAGATAAGCCACCTAAAAGACTGCAAAAGTAAAAATAATGATTATATATATATATATATATATATATATAAAATAATAAGTCAACATTAATTACATGAGATATCATTAATGAGGTACTATTAATGATAATTTATCTAATTAATTTTTACTAATGAAGAAAATAAAGGAGGAAAAAATAAAGAACAAAAGAACCAAAAACAAGTAAAGAAAGCTAAAACTAAAAGACTAACTAATAAAGAAAAGTAAAAACTAAATAAAATAAAATAAATTACAAAATTAATGAGATGATAATATCTTCATATCTAATGAAAGTTTTCATACAAAGGAACCTAACAATAATACACCATTTCTACATGTGTACATAGATACATACATATGTATGTATGTATGTGTGTATACATACACACACAAATATATGTATGTATATGCACATACATACATACATACATACATATGTGTGTATGTGTGTACATATATGCATATGCACATATGTATATGTATATATATGTATATGTGTGTATGCATGTATGTACGTGTGTGTGTGGACATATACATACATACATATAACAAAAGAGGAATAATAAAGAAAAACTAAAAACATCTATAAACAAATACAAAAAATAAAGAAAACAAAAGAGACAAAATAAGTAAAAGATGAACCTAAAATAAGGGAAACAAGAAGTAAAAAAATCAATTAATTAAAGAAAAATAAAAAATAAATAGCAAAAATTGAAATAAAAATAAGAACATTTTTTGATAAGAAATCATAAAAAAATGTTTTCTTAATGATTTTCTTATCTCAAAAGTGTTCTCTTATTGAAAAATAGACTAAAAAACATAAAAGAGAATCACATGAACAACTTAAAGGGAAGGAAACAAAAGAAGAAAAGGGGGAAAGAAGTAAATCTAAGATAAAGGGAGAAAAATCAAACTAAGAGAAAAAGGGGGGGGGGGGGGGGAGAGAAAGGAAATAAATGATGGAGGATCGAGGAGGAAGGAGAAGGCTAGGAGTGGAAGTTGTGGGATCTGATATTATTTAATCAAGGAATCCAAGAGAAACAAAGGTTTCAACCTTCATCTCTATTGAGATGAGAGGTGTGGTTGTTAATTTCAATCGCTTCCTTGAGTTTTCTCTTGAATAGGTTATCTTCTTTAGACAAGATTTGGATATCTTCTAAGAAAATGTGGTGTTTGGTGGAGGCAGAGTGGTTGGCAAGGGTTGATTTGAGAGCACACTCATGTCTGATGTCAGCACTATTCTCTTTCAATCTAATTTTGAAAAAGCAACTAGTCTCACGTATATAGGTAATGCCACAAGAAAAGATGCCTTTGTAAACCCTAGACTTGTGATAGATGTCCCTAGAGTCTTTGAGAGGAGGGATGAGTTTTCTTAAAGTCAAGAAGGGCTTGAAAGCATAAAGGAGGCCTTTCTTACAAAGGATTTTGGAAATTTTATGAGAAACCCCTTCAATGTAAGGGAGGGAGGCAATAGGTAGGCTAAAGGGTTGGATTGAATTAGGTTTGGAGGAGAGATAAGAATTTTTTTGGTTGAAAGTTTTAGAGATGATTTTATTGCTATAGCCATTCAAAAGGAAGACTTTATAGAGATAGGACAATTCATGGGGAAAGTTTTCTTTTTTCACAAATGAAAGGCTCTCATGGTAAGAGTTTTGAGGATGCTATCTTTTTGGGTGGGGTGATGGTGGGAAGAAGCGTGGAGATAAAGATCGGTGTGGGTGGACTTAAAAAAAACTCGATGAGAAAGGGTACCATCTAGTTTCCTAGTGAGAGAAATGTCAAGGAAAGGGAGTTGGTTGTTGAATTCAATCTCTTTGGTAAAAGAAATGCAAGGGGCTAAACTATCAAGGTGGGCATGAAATTATTCTAATTTTTTTGAGCCATCCAACCAACACACATTGGTTTCATTATAGCGTTTCCACCACCTTGGTTTGCTAATATTCATGGAACATCTTTTTAACCATCAATTTTAATGATGGGTTAATTTGGCAACTTATACAAGTGGCGTAATCATTGTTTGTAGCAAATAGGCAAAATACATGCTGCCAAAACACAACAGTTGTATGAAAGACAAAAAGACACATTTTCTTTAAAAAAAGGGTCCAAGAAGAGAGACTCTTAGTGTTAAAAGTATGTGACACTTTGGTTCTCTTCCTAATGTCCTTCCATTGGTCAAGGAAGGTTTTTCTAGGAACCCCATTCGTATAAATGAGAGGATCTCATTCTATTGTTTGTTTTAGTCCAACATAGGCTTGTTGCATGTGTATTTAATGGTTTTCCTTCAAGTAGAGAGTAGTTGTAGGTATGTGAGAGAGGGCCCTATGAATGCTAAGAGGGCATGTTAAATACCTGTATTTAGTCTTAAATTTCTCTTATTTGTAATAAAGGATATTGGAATTTATCATTTTTGGAATTGGGGGTTTAAGTTCTCTCTATTCTTCGAAGTTGGGTGTTCTATTCATTATTATTATTTAAAAATTCTAGTCCTTTTTTCTGTTGTAACATAAGTCATTTAAGTCATCTGTCAACTTCAAGATAATATGCAAGTTTGTGGGAGCTCACAATGTGAAGTAGAGTGTTGTAAATCTAAGAGGGCAATTATAAACACTTGTAATAACTACAGATTAGTGGCATGCGAAGCAAATACTCATTCTTAATACACTTTTCTACCCATTTGAATGTTTCTTTAGTGGTATTTGGTGTGTTGTAATTCTTGTTTATTTTTGCATGTTTAAATTGTTATTTATCTTGATTTTCATCCATTATAGGTAGTGTTTTTGATTAAAGAAAAAACAGGTTTTGAAGGGACCCAAAACCCTTTACAAAAGGAGATTAGTTTGGACTTAACAAGATATTAAACTAAAACAAACCACAACAACAAACAACCCCATAGAAAATATTTTCAATATTACAATGATGGCACAAAGAAAAATCCAATCAGGGAATAAAACTCCCAAAAACAAAGACATGGGTTTTAACAGAAGGCTCCCACAACCTGAAACAAAACCAAAGAAAGACTAGCAAAAATCCAGCCAGGGCTCCCCCAAACTAAAACCACCAAGATTTACACTTAGCACTACCCTTGTGGGAGCAGAGAGTCATATCAAAAAAGGGTTTTGAAAGGTTAGCTTTCTTACCCTTAACAACAATCCAACCCTCCTTCACCTGTGCTGCCTGGTTATGCCAATCCAATGAAAGTCCACCATCAATATGAGAAAGAGAACCAACAAAAAGAGCATTCACCATATCAGGGGAATCAACAACATTCCTCCCTACATTAGAAGAGCCACTAAGATTGATAGCCAAAACGCTATCACAAGATACAACAACCTGAGGCCCAATCCCTCTCGCATTTGGGGAATCACCATGTACAACCTACTCAGTATTAATGTTCCCTCCCTTTGAGACATCGAAAGAAGATGTCGCATCAACATTCCCACCATTTGTGGTCTTTGGTGGGGATGCCGCAACACCCTGTGAATCCAACACAACCACCTGAGAAAAACTCCTAGGTTGCTCATATTTTTTCTCAACCGTATAGTGCTGTCCAGAAGCCCCTTTCCAACACGAAGCTGACATAGTATTTTCCTCTAATCTGCATTATGCAGTCGTGTGACCTATTTTAAAACATCTCTACACCGAAAAGGTATCCCTCATAGTCCAAAGATTGAAACCAACAACCCTTAGAATATTTGGGCACAATCTCAGCAGACATCCCTTTTGAGACATCCATTTCAACCAGAATACAGGTAAAGGTGAAGTGAAGAATATCAGAAGATTCATCATCCACCATCAAAAAATCACCAAGGACTTCATCAACTTCCTCCAAAAGAGGATCAACCCAAAGATGAAGGGGAAGATTAGGCAACCAAACCCAAATCGGGATCTTGTTAAACATTTGAGAAGAGGGATTGAAATTCGAGTGCCAAGGTTTAATCATTAGAATGAATTTGTCCTCCCAACTAAAATAATGATCACATAATATTATGTTTCTATCCTGAGCATTGTCAAACTTTGCTATGAAAAAATATTTTTCCATGGGATAAATATGAACTTTACCAGTAATGAGTGGCTCCCACTGTTTTGATATCCAAGCATGCAATTGAAGGAGGCTAGGCCAAAAACCTCTAAAGCAATAGATAACTTTTTGAGTGGAAAAAACAAAAACATTGTATTCTATTTCCTCTTCCTTTTCCACTTTCAGCTGAATGGAGATGGCATTAGAAACTGGAGTAAAACCTCTATCAACATTCCATCTCTTCAAACCTTGTTAAAATTGTGCCTTCGAATCCTTATATAGTCCACCAAAGCCATCAATGGCTGGCCCCATCGCACACACACCAACCCTAGCGGCGGAATCAACCCTAGAGATGAAAGAATCAACCACCAAAGTCAATGATATCCTAGCATCAACTGTAGTCTGCAATCCTACAACCACAGATGACAACTCCGTAGAGGGAATCACATGGCCTCCAGCCGTAGAGGTTAACACAGCGTGGACAATAGCCACAAAGGGCATCGTAGAGGTCTTTTTTTGGAGTTATCTGCAATGCCTTGTTCATTGTTTGTTATCTTTTAAGAAAAGCGTAAAGGTAGGAGAGTATGCTCTCGTCTAGCTAGACGATCATAAATCCAGACCCTCCAACCTTTTCTTGTTTGATTGCATGTTTACCCTTAGCGGGCCTGCCCTCCCAACTTGCTATTTGAGAAGGTAAGAGGGGAATGACCCAAGTGAGTACACCCAGACCTGGGGTTCCCAACTCACTATAATAAATAGGCCATTGACTATGAAAGGGTCAATGATTGGGGCTATATGAGAGTTCACTCTCACATTGGGTACTTAGTAGGATCCTAGAGATCTCAATCATGCTTGTGTGACTGCTAAGTTCTTGGTGCTTCGTTGGGCTATAGGCCTCATTTATACTTGTGCAACTGCGAAGGGTAGCTCGTAACGGGAAGACTTACTAAACACCTTGTTCATAGTGGCCAAAAACCTTCTAGTCATTGGTGCAGAAGGTCGGACCTCCGAAGTTGCCCATATTTTTACAGCCCTTAGTAGAGACACAAAGTTCGCCATGAGGAGTTTTCATGGGAATTGATGCTTGGCTGCCCCAGGGAAGTGGGTGTCGTGGAGGGGAGCTAGTGGGGTCAAGCATTTAAGTGTCCGCTTTGGGTAAGCGTAGCTGGAAAACCAATTGGGATCCAATGACTATTGTCCTTGCTAGCCTTAAGAGTGTTGTATATGAGCATGCGTGTCTTTGAGTTAAAATACATTTGATCATTGTGTTTGCTTTGTTTGATACATAATTGCCAAGAGTAAACTAGATAACACATCATTATCCTCAAACACTTTGCAAAAACACTACCCACACAAAGTCCAAATTGCGTCAAAACTCCGTCCGTCTCATGTTTCATAAGCCCAAGTTGTATAAACATCCTAAGAAGTCAATTCACCGACCTACCAAGAAGGAAAATCTCACACAAGCACAACTCCTTAGGTGTCAGAAATTTTGGTATACCAACCGTAAACTCTTTCTCAAACATAGGACATTCTTGCATCATTACTACGATTACGTCCATGGTCATAGCAATGAGTTTGATGCTAGTGATGAACTAAGAGTCTGTGCTCTCCATCAAGGTTCAGGTTTGTCCTTTAACACCAACTATCATCAAAATCAAGGTGGTCGTGTCCCTTCATACAACTTGCCATCCAAACCAATCATCTATTGAGTCATGTTCATGCCAAGAATAACCTAGTCATCAAGTTTCTTCTAGTCATCACTATCATACCTCCTCAATCAATCACCCTCAATCTCCTAAGGACTTAACACATCAAATCAATCTCCCTCCACTATCAAATCAATTATCAAAATCCAGATCCAATCATCCTTTAATCCAATTTAACCTCACATTAAGGTTGCATACCTTGTGAAGTTCCATTTAGACCTCATCATTAATCAATTGGCTCTTGTGCTTGAATAAGAATCCTCTCCAAGTATATTTTACCTTATCCTTTTTGAGTCGATCAAGACTCTTAACTTGCGCCTTTACTTTGCTTAGGGTCATTAGTCAACCCTTGGTGGAAAAGAGGCTTTTTAATCATCATTCCAAGGTCTAAATTCTACCCAACTTGGTCATTACCTTGATTGTGGTTTCATCCACCACCTAAAATCCACATCCAAGGACTAAGGTGTCAATCCTAATCAAATCCGGGCTCTAATCCAAGAACCCCACCAATCAGCAAAATCCCTTGTCATCAAAGACAAAATCCAAAAATTCCACAAAAATCTTGCTAAGTCCTTTCATCAAAGATTTCTTCCTCCAAGCTTTTCTAAGGTTATTCGTGTATGGTCACAACTCGATCCCAAAAGAAAAAGATGGCTGAACAACAATATGTCATGTCGGACATTAGTTTCCTATATGAAGATCCCATGCAAGATCCTACACAAAGTGGGCAACCTAGCAATCAAGATCAAAGCCAAAATCCTAACATGGCTAGCCAAGATGAACTCTCTCCGGAAGTGCAAACTTTCCTAGCGGACTCTTATAACCAAGAGATGATTGAAAAGTTCATCCAGCATAATCCTACTGCACTTCTAAAATATCTCCTTGAAAATGGAGCTCAACTTCTGCCTGAATTTGACAGACCTGCTCTCGGCCAACAACCAGAAGGAGACCTTTCTCCCACACAAAATGTTCCACCTATTATTCAAACTCAATCAATTGCAGCCCCATCAACCATCCAAACTCAATCAACGCCACCTGCGACACCTCCCACCGTGGTCTCCATCCCACCTTCTTCCTCTTTACCATCTATACCACTATCAAATCTTATCTCATCTATTCTCCAACATGCTTCTATACCACCTCCTTCCATTCAACCACACATCTCCATTCCATAAACTTCGCTTCTTGTCAACAATGTCGCAAACTTTATCCGAGCCGCACTCAATTCTGTCACAATAGTTTGTGGACCACAACCAACTATCACTCAAATGCCCGTGACATCGATCATCACATCTCATATTCCCGCCTCCTCATCATATCAATACATTGGTGGTGGTACACCTTCCTTGACTCATCCAATTTTGGGGGCAAATACAATTCATCATTATCAAAGTCCACAACAAGACCTCATCAAAGAAATCCAAGACATGAAAAATATCATCAAGGACATGAAAGAAGGGACTAACAAGAGGAAACCTTACTT
Source organism: Cryptomeria japonica (assembly GCF_030272615.1). NCBI lineage: Eukaryota > Viridiplantae > Streptophyta > Pinopsida > Cupressales > Cupressaceae > Cryptomeria > Cryptomeria japonica. The sequence goes on from NC_081407.1 coordinate 367,041,513, forward strand.
GTTTGAGGAATTTTGTCTTTGTCCTTATGACCCATCTATATCAGTTGCACCCTACCCTCTAGGATTTGAGATCCCTAAATTCACCAAGTATGAAGTCAAAGGAGACCCCCACGACCATGTTCGGGAATTTCACATCTTATGTCAAGAAGCCTCCTGTAGTGACCTATATCTTTGCAGACTCTTTCCCAAGAGTCTCACAGGAGACGCCCTTGCATGGTTCTCATCTCTACCACAAGGCTCCATTGTCTCCTTTCCAGACTTGGCAGAGAAATTTGTAGCTCACTATGCCTACAACATGGCTAATGATGTTTCCATGATGGACCCATGTAACACAAAACAAAGGCCCGCAGAGACTTTTGCCAACTTCTTACAAAGATGGCGACATCTTATCAAAAAATTCTAATGGGACATGCCAGAACAACATCAAATTGAATTATTTTAAAAGAACTTGGTACCCGAACTTTCAAGACCTTTGACGTCTCAATGTATCAAATCCTTCCAAAATTTGACCGATAAGGGCCTCGCCCTCGAATGTGTCTTATTGGAGGAAGGAACCTTGAAACATTACCAAAAATCAACACAAAGTTCTTCCTCTTATCATAACGACAAGCCAAAGTTCTGGTCTAAAAACAAAAAATGTAGTCAATGATGGTGTAACTGATGCAAAGCGGGTCCAAACCGTAGTTGCTCCCCCAAAATCCACCACCAATAATCATCAATTCAACAATCAAAACAATCAAAATCAATCCCAAAAACCTCACAACAATGTCTCAGTCCAGGGACGACCACCCCGATCAAATAACAGGACTCCAAGAGACTTCACTCCTCTTGCTGAGCCTATTGAAATGGTGTTTCAGAAACTTGTCCAAGCAGGTGCAGTGGTTTTTCCGATCACTTGCCCATTTGACCCCAATCAACCCAAACCTAGATGGTATAATGAGAATGAGTATTGTGAGTATCATCATATCAAGGGACATGATACACAAAAGTGGATGAAGCTCAACATCTACATACAAGATCTCATTTATAGGGGTAGATTGAAGTAGCAAATGCAAAACCTAGTAATAACAATGACAAACTTAAAATGTACTAGGAACCCTTCCTGAAGTATGATAAAGGAAAAGGCTCATCATCTAACGTAGTGAGTTATGACTACACCAATCACATAACCAACTTTGACTCTTTAGTGGGTCGCATCGAGCCCGCAGACAACAATGTTAATGCCATAACTATCCAAGGAGTTAATCCTCCCCCTCCCCAAAGCAGACCAAATCCAGCTAGGATAGTCATTCAAGGCACCATGCCTTCCACCTCCCATCCCCAAAATGACTGCAATGTAACCACATGCCGAGGTAAAGTGACCATCCAAGGAGTTCCTCCCCCACCAAATCCCCTGCCCATGTCTTCCACCCATCGATATGACCTCCTTGACCAACTTGGGAAGACCCCCGCACAAATCTCCATCCTAGAACTTCTCAAGACTTCCCCTGTACATAAGGAAATTTTGGAGCAAGCCCTCCTTTAGTCTCGCATTCCTGATACCATCAATGCTACTCAATTCCAAGCTCTCATTGGAAACCTCGCTGCCCAACAACACCTTGTATTTACCTCCAAAGATGCTCCCGCGGATGAAGATCACAACAAACCTTTGCATATTGAAGCCCTTATCCAAAAGCACAAGGTCAAACGTATTTTGATTGATGGTGGATCTGGACATAATCTATGTACATACAAATTAATAAAACAATTGGGACTTTTTAAGGACTTGGTAGACACATCAAGAAGGATCACCATAAAAGCATATGATGATGCAGAAAAAGTTTCGAAGGGAATGATCACCTTACCTCTTCAAGTGGGCCCCATTACAATTGAAACCCCTTGCCAAGTACTAGATCTTGATCTCCCCTATAACATTCTCCTGAGACGGCCATGGATTCACTCCTTGCAGGCCATACCCTCCACCTATCACCAATGCATCAAATTCCCCTTTAATGGAAGAGAGATCACTATCAAAGGTGATCCCCAACCTTTTCAATATTGCAAACTCTTAGAGGGGAAGCATCCATATCATTGCCCACTAAATAGACCCTCGCCAACACCTCCATCTGAGACATCAAATGTTGCCTCCACTTCATCCCAATCAGATACTCAAATCAAAATCTTGGACAATGGCTATGGAGAGTACAAATTGGAGGACGTCTTATTAATAGGCAATCTCCCCCTCTCTCCTAAGTCATTTGGCAAACCAAAAGAGCTCAAAAAAGACCTGAAACTAGTCATGCAATGCTAGAACACTACCTTCCGGCAATGGGGCCCACTTGATGAGGAGAGCCTCAAAGTAGATGTCTCTTCATGGTTGTACTGGGAAGAAGATGAAGATCCAGCAAAAATATCCAAAAAGATGCACCCAAAAGCATCAGTCATAGTTGAAAAAATTGGTTACAAAGGACACGACCTGGGACCATAGGAGAAAGGAAGAAAAGCACCCATAAATCCTATCTCCTACAAATACAAGAGAGGCTTGGGGTACAACCTAGTGCCTAAGATTACTATCGCTGGTGCCCCTTCTAGTCCTTCTTTGGATATCGAAAGTGCTGACGAAGAGGAGTTCCACGAAATGCCTTATGAATACAAAAACAATATCTTCTTTGACACTCACGTCAATACCATTACCCCCATATCCCCTTCCACTTCACACAAGCTACATCTTGTCCATCCTGAACTCATAGACTGGGGCCAACGAGACAAACCCACTTTAGACATCTGCACCGATAATAATGCTCTCATTACTCTCTTGACAGTGTGAAATCTGGAAGATTGTAACAGAATAGAGGGTATTCAACTTCATGAAAAGGGATACTTTGGTAGTCAGGTCAATTCCCTTAGCCACAAAAAAGATAATTAAAGAAAAAACATGATTCCCTAGGTGAAAACCTCTCTGAGGCACCTTTCGATGAGCAAAAAATAAAAACAAAGGGCATATCCGAAAGTGAAAACCTGGAAAAGGCACTTGACGATGAGGGACTTGACCTCCCTACCACTGGTTACCTTCCACAAGATAGATCGAATTTACTGATAGAAGAAACAAATAGCATCAACATGGGCACCAAAGCCATCCCACAAAATGTGCTCATTGCCAAGTCCCTCACGGAAAAAGAGAAACAAGATTTCATCAACTTCCTTATAGAAGTAAACATCAATTTTGCATGGTCCTATGTCGATATGCTAGGCTTGGATCCTGCCTTGGTGGTTCACAATCTTGCTGTCCACCCAGATGCAAAACCTGTAAAACAAAAATTTGGCATCTAATATAAATGATCAAGCTCATTACTGTTTATATATACAAAATTTTACATCTAAATATTCAAATTACAACTCGTTTTTTTATACAAAATTTAGCATCTAGATATGCACATTACAACTCATTGTTGTTTATTTATACAAAATTTAGCATCGACTTCTCCAAACTCTTCGATTCATACCTGAATATGAATGTATAAATATATGTGTGTAGTCTATGTACTGAGTGTATTGGATATTTGGTTAATAAGATAATTCCCTGGTTGAGAGTGGTTGTAGGCATTTGTTGAACCACTATAAATTCTTGTTGTGTGTCTTTGTTTGTGTTTTTTTGATTTCTACTATTTTCTGTTGATTATTATGTTTTTCCTCTACTCATTTAACTTAACAAAAATGGTCCCTGGATCTTTGGACAATTCGACCTATCCTTCACTCTTTGGACCCATTGATTTGATCCTGCCATTGTCACAATTTTTGAGATTCCTATCTAGATCAGGCTTTATAATCTCCCTCTAGTGATGAGGGGCCCTGATCTCATTAGAAAACTAATAAGCTAGGTTGGGGGTAAGTGCACAAAGATGGTGGTAAAAAAGGGGGGTATAAGTGGACACTTTTCTTCTTCTTCTTCTGAAATCAGGTGAACCTGAACTTGGAGGCAAAATTTGAAAGTCATCCACTCAAGATATGAAGATAATCAAAGAACAAATATTGTAGTACTCTAAATCTAGTTTCCAAACTACTAAACTTTTTCAAAATTGGATAAGATTAAGGGGGTCAGAGCCTTTGCGCCCAAAAAATAGACCCTGGTTTTTTCAGAAAAACATAACATACTGTCAGACGTGCGCATCAAAAAAGTCATAGTTAGATTTAGTATTTTGACAAATCCTTTGGCAGAAAGATAGTTAAGAGTGAGCACTAGAAGATGTGTATTTTTTTGTTGAGTATTTTTTTTTTAATGATTTTTCCAATCGAGCACATCCTGAAAATTAGGTACCTGTTCGTGCGGGAAGCATAAATTGCACTAAAAAAATTGAAAATACAATTAAATTTTTTTTTTTGTAAAGAATCAAGTGCACTACAATAATATATAAAGTTTTTTAAATTTGGATAGGTATATCAAAATTTTTATTAAAAAAATGGTGCATGTATGTCTGTGAGAACTATGGAGACACTTGTAAAAGAAATTCAATAATAATATGTTATTGTTGTTCAAATTTTAAAAAAATTATATGGTTAGAAAGCTCAAAAGATGGGTGAAAATATGGTGGCAATTTTAGAAATACCCACTTGATAAAGTGTAAACCTGATGATAACAAAGTCGAGTAACTGAGTTGATAAAATAAAACACGTCAAAAAGGAGGGAAATCAAACTTCCAAACCGTAGCTTTGTCATCTAGGCCAATTTCCAAGCCTAAACAGTCAAAAGCGCGTATGGAGTAACTATGATATAAAAAGCGCGTACGGGGTACTTATGGTGAAAGAAGCGCGTACGTGCTATTTTTACTATAAAAAGCACGTACGCGCTATTTTTACTATAAAAAGCACGTACGTGCTATTTTTACTATAAAAAGCGCGTACGCGCTATTTTTACTATAAATAGTGCATACATGCTTTTTATGTTTAAATTTTGGGAGTGTGTATAGTATGATATTGTATATATAATATGTGTATATGCATATAATATATAATCTATATATAATATAAAAATATATAATATATAATATTTACATATATATGTATATAATAATATATAATATATATATATATATATGTATATAATAATATATAATATATATATATATATATGTATATAATAATATATAATATATTAAGTATATATAGACACACATATGTGTGTATGTATGTGTATTGTCTCCCTCTCTCCCCCTCTCAAGCACGTACAAGGTTCCTCTCTCTCTCTCTCTCTTCCTGTCCCTGCAATATATCTTCTTTTTGTTTGCATATAGATGAGGTGATAAGAAGATTGACAAGGTGGTTGGTTTTTATTTTTATTTTTAAAGAAGATAGGATATAAAGTAGAATGTTTGAAGAAGATGAACCTATTGGTTTCTTTGGATCATGTGGATGTATTGGCTAGATAATATTTATGGGTTGTATGGTGTACTAAGGGGTCATATGGTGTCTTATGACCCCTTAGGTGTTGTTATAGGTCATATGGTGTCCTAAGGGGTCATATGATGTTCTATGATCCCTTAGGAAACCATATGACCCCTCAGGACTCCATATGGTGTCGTTATGGGTTGTATGGTGTTCTATGACCCCTTAAGACACCATATGATCCCTTAGGCATCATTAGAGGTCATATTGTTTCCTAAGAGGTCATATGGTGTCCTATGACCCCTTAGGACTCCATATGACCCCTTAAGACACCATACGACCCATAATGACACCATATGGTGTCCTAAGGGGTTATAGGATGCCATATGACCCCTTAGGACACCATACGACCCATAACAACACCATATGGTGTCCTAAAGGGTCATATGGTGTTCTATGACCCCTTAGGACACTATTTGGTGTCATTATAGGTCTTATGGTGTGCTAAGGGATCATATAGTGTCCTATGACCCCTTAGATGTTGTTAGGGGTTATATTGTGATCTAAGGGTCATATGGTGTCCTATGACCCCTTAGGACACTATATGGTGTCGTTATGTGTATTATGGTGTGCTATGACCCCTAGGACACCTTATGACCCCTTAGGACACCATATGGTGTTGTTAGGAGTCATATGGTCTCATACAACCCCTTAGGACACCATTTGACCCCTTAGGACTCCATATGGTGTCCTAAGAGGTCATATAGTGTTCTATGACCTCTTAGGACACCATTTGGTGTCATTATGGGTCGTATGGTGTGCTAAGGGGTCATATAGTGTCCTATGACCCATTAGGACTCCATATGACCTCTTATGTGTCGTTATGGGTTATATGGTGTCCTATGACCCCTTAGGACACATGCATGGATCCCTAGGATACCATATGACCCCTAAGAATACCATATGACATTAAAAAACACAAAATGGTGTCCTCCAAGTTCAAGTTCTCCTACGACCCCTTATGACACTATTTGACCCCTTAGGACTCCATATGGTGTCGTTATGGTGTCCTAAGATGTTATATAGTGTTCTATAACCCCTTAGGACACCATTTGGTGTCATTATGGGTCGTATGGTGTGCAAAGGGGTCATATGTTATCCTATGACCCCTTAGAACTCCATATGACCTCTTATGTGTCGTTATGGGCCATATGGTGTCCTATGACCCTTTAGGACACATGAATGGATCCTTAGGATACCATACGACCACTAAGAATACCATATGACCCTAGATAGGGAGAGAGGGGGAGGAGAGGGAGGGAATGGGAGAGAGATACACCTCAGAGAGGAGAAGAGTGAGATAGAGAGATAGAGAATGAGAGGGAGAGACAAGAGATAAATGAGAGAGAGAGGGGGGGAGACAGAGATAGAGAAAGGGAAAGGCAGGGGGAGAGAGAGATGGAGAGAGAGAGAGGGAAATAGAGGGAGAGATAGAGATAAAGAGCGACATAGAGAAGGGGAATCAGAGAGAGAGAGAGAGAGAGAGAGAGAGAGAGAGAGAGAGAGAGAGAGAGAGAGAGAGAGAGAGAGAGAGAGAGAGAGAGAGAGAGAGAGAGAGAGAGAGAGGTGGATAGAGGGATTGGGAGAGAAAGAGAGACCTAAGAGGTGGAGGGAGGGAAGGTGAGAGAGAGAGAAAGATAGGGTGAGAGATAGAGAGAGTCTAGGTGAGAGGGGGGAAGCGATGGAAGGAGAGTACAAGAGACTAGAGAGAGAGGTGCAAAGAGATGGAGAGAGTGAGAAAGAGAGGTATTGAGAAAGGGAGAGAGGGAGAGAATGAGAGAGATACACCTGAGAGAAGGAGAGAGCGAGATACAAAGAAAGAGCATGAGAGGGAGAGACTTCAGAGAGAGAGAGAGAGTTAAGTGAAAAATAGAAATGGAGGGGGGGAAGGTAGGGAGAGAGTGGGTAAGAGATACACTTGACAAAGAGAGAGAGAGAGAGAGAGAGAGAGAGAGAGAGAGAGAGAGAGAGAGAGAGAGAGAGAGAGAGAGAGAGAGAGAGAGCCAGAGACTTGATAGAGAGAAGGAGAGAGACTTGAGAGAGAGACATGGAGCGAGAGGGGGAGAGAGAAAGAGAGTTAGAGGGAAAGAAATACTTGACAAGGGTAAGTGCACCGGATGGTGAACAGAAAAGTGGCCACATGCCAAAAAAAACAAAATTTTTCATAACCCGTACGGGTTCTAAAATTTCAAAAATGTGCTAGGCTTGGTAACACCAAGCCTACAGCAAAAACAATTAAAAAAACCAAATGTTCCTCAAAACCCGTATCAACGCCAAAACCTGTGGAACAATAGAAAGGAGAAGCCAAAAAAAGCATCGAACCTGCACGGGTTTGCAACAATTTTTTATTTTCCCATCATCAAAAGCAATTTTCAACAATGGCACCTCGTCGAACAGGTAAGATTTGATTTGTTTGATTATTTTTCTTTGCATTTTAATTAAATTAGGGTTTTTTAATTGATTTAAGTTTTATTTTTATTAATTTTATGTGAGATTCTTCAAGCAATCCCCAAAAATGAAATAGACAACAAAGACCTCCTCCTGCAAAAGCAACACAAGAAAACCCTCAAAATCCTGAAAATGCTGCTCCTCAACAACCACCACCACCCCGAAACCCTCCATGTCCTCCATTAGATCATGTAGATGCCACAGAAGAGGATCTCATCAATCGCCTTACACAAAATAGTGCCCAAATTTCTATATTGGTGAATAGGTTGAGGACCTCTAAGCTTGAGCACCATCAACCCTTGCCAGAACACTAGAAACAATGGCTAAAAGTGCAAATGAGGTATCTAGGGAGGTTATGAAATGGGGTTCATGGAGGGATAGATGTCAAACATTTTATGCGGATGGGTTGTCATATGATAAAGTGAAGAAAAAGGGCATAGTTAAAGATGACATATGTGCTCTTTTCACCGATCTTGTTACCAGTAACAACCTAGAACTAAATACCACTCGGTTTCCTACACATTGGTGTGTTCATGCTAGGTTGAAAGATGCTTTTTGGGATAGGTGGTATATGGTCTTTGACCAACCACCTTGTAATAATTGGGAGGTGCCTCTATATTTTTTGAGAAAGTTGTATTCTGAGTTTATCCTCGGCGAGAAGCCGAATTACTTTGACATTCGAGAATTTCAGGGTAGAGGGAGAGGCTCTGCACAGAATAGACCCGAGGCCCATAGGGTGGTAGATCCACAACATAGGAGGCATACAGCTCCTAAACCCATGGTTCATGTCACTGTCCCTATATCCTTGAAGGAGTCTATGGAATTACAGACTCTTCAGGCAGCTGCATCATTGACTGATACCATTGTTCAGCATGGGACACAACTGGTTAGAGCAGAGGATGTACCAACACCTACAACACCTCCTTCATCAATGACACCTCCTTCATCAGCAACACCTCCTTCCTCAGTAGCGCCTCCTTCATCAACAACACCTCATGCATCATTTGGCACGAGCCAGCCCATTCAACATATGTACCCCACCTACCAGGGTGTATGTTCTAGTGTAGAAACTGACGCAGATGAGGATGGTGGGACATCTCATTCATGTACATGTTGCAGGAGTAGATGCCATGCTTCCACTGCAAAGGATGTGGCCCTCCCCGACGAACTGCTCAATATGTTGTACCCTCTCTATCAGACACAGGTGCATTTAATTCTGTTTATGACATGTTATCAATTAATGACTAAATCTTATAAAAAGAAATGAATTTTTATTTTTAGAACAATTTAAAGTGACATATAAATAAAATACATTGCAGGGTGCAACAAGTGGTGGGAGTACACCACATACTGTTCAGTCGACTCCATGGTCACGAGTAGTTTCGCCACCAGAGGTAAAGATTTGTAAATTTGTTAAAAATATAATAATACATTGGATTCAAAATATATTTTGTTAATTATATGTATCATTACTTGATATTTTGTAGGGCTTATCAGTGGTTGAGATGTCCCAACTTGATGATATCACACTTTCAGCCATTGACTTTGGCTAAGATAGCTATGCGGTACCATTTAGATTTATATATTTTTTACTTAAGTGATATATTAAATACATGCTCTTTTCCCTTATGTTAATTTTTTTCCATTAGTTTACCCCACCTGCCTCGAGGACATCTCGTGTGAGAAAGCCATCCTATAGCACTCCGAGGCAGAAAAAGATATCCTCTCGGACACCCAAATGATAGAAGGTAATTCACTACAATTTAAATTCAATTGTTGAAATGTATTATGATTAAACATGTATATGTAGATATTGATAAATGCACTTAATTTATTTGTTCTATATACAGAAACATATGGGGTTTACGGAATTAATGAATGCACCTGATGTCGATGAGGTTCAGCAGAGGGAAGAGGTGATATCTTCATATTCACTTTGGATTGTATTCTTGCTTGTTCAAAATAACTAAATCCTTTTATGTCTATATCATATGTTATCATTTTTCATACAGGAAATGGTAATAGCTGCATCAGATTCGACAAGGCCTCCTAAGGTTATAGGAGAACTATACGAGGCTTCGGTGTGCATTTTTTCTACATATGTTAAAAATATTTGTTTTATCTAGTTTGTCAACAACTTTGGGTTATTAACTTGTATGATTGTCTTTAAACTATTACAGGCCCCTTGCAAACTTCCTACTGTTATTCTACCATTCCATTTCAGTAGAAGTCCTACACGTATATTATGGGATCCAACACGACCAAGGCAAAAGGTATGTCTATCTTAGATCAACTCCTTTTCACTAAGTGCACAACGAAGTTGAAACCTTCTAGTTAACTCCTTTTGGATCACTTACCATGGATATAGGAAATGGTCGTAACTGATTCATCTGTGACCGTCTAGTTAACTCCTTTTGGATCACTTACCATGAGACTAGTGAAGTAGGTTAAGGTTTAAGAATGGAAAAAATTTATTTTTAGACTAATTATTTAGAAATATATTTCAGTTTAGTGAATTATAGATTTGAATAGATACATGTCATAAGAAAGAGTTTTGATTTGTTAAAGAAGGTGGTGATGGGCTCATTTTTGGTACCTCTAGATTTTGGAAAGGTGTTTTAAGTAGATTAATTGATCTAATGGTAAGGTTATCAGTGTTATCTTATGTTAATTTGGTTTATTGAGTTTTATGATGAAGGGTTTTATGGTATTCTTTAAGTAGTGTTATGGTGCAGCCATTATTTATTAGCGAAGGAGTTTGATTTATAATCTATTCATCGAAAATTATGATTTATTAATAATCAAATCAAGCTAGATTGAAGTCTTATAAAATTGCCGGAGTATTTTAGGTAGTTTTCTTTTGTTCTCAAACATAAAGTTGGTGTAGCCCAATAAGGTAGTAGATGCCTTGAGTAGGATACATGAATTATTAAATACAATGAGAGTAGATATGGTTGGGATGGAGATTATGAAATGTTTCTCCATTATATCTTTGGATTTTATAGAGGAATGAAATAATTCTATGGAGGCTTGGATTGAAGGTAAGGATTTTTTAAGGATTAATTTGTGCAAGAAGGATATTCGTTCAAAAGAATATAATTGTGTGTACTATATTTTTTGTGAGATAGAATCTTATTAGAGAATTGCATTGTGGATAATTGAGAGGGAGTTGAATATGTTTACATTGTGATTGTAAAAGAACTATTTCTCCAAGAAATGTAGAATTTGTCAAATTGTGTAGAATACCAATTTGTAAAATCATTACTTATCTCAAAGAACCTCTGAGAGAGCCTCTCCACATTGGAATTTATTCTTGAAAATTGTGAACTTGAGGGGTAATGATTTAATATTTATAGTAGCTGATTGGTTTTAAAAAATGACATGTTTCATTCCTTAGTGAAAGATGAAAGATGAATGACACTTTTGAGATTACAAACATATTCTTCAATTAAATTGTGATGATACATCGGATACAAAGAATTATCACCTTCAATAGGGATACAATGTTTTTGAGCCATCTTTGGAATACATAATGGAGGAGATTGGAATTATAACTAAATTTTAGTTATACATACCATTTATAGATAGACGGTTAGACGAAAGTTGTGAACATGAGTTAAGGAAATACTTTTAAATTTTTTGTAGGAGACAATGAAACATAGTTGAATACCTTGTTGGCGTAGGCTAAGTTTATATTCAGTAGAAAGTGAACTAATCTAATTGTAAGACCCCTTTATGGATTATGAATACGAAATATCCAAAAGGTGTTGTATGTTATTTTAAGGTGACAAACAAAGAGCACATTAATGTATATGTAGAGGATTCTACATAGCACATGATGGAGGTGCATGCACAAGTGAGACAATGATTAGAGACAATTAATAGTAAGTATAATAAAAATGAAAACAAGCACAAAACAGATAAGACCTACTCAATGGGTGAGTTCATCATCATGCATCTAATGAAAGGTTCCTTAAGGGAATACATAACAAGTTTGTTGGTGTGATATAATATTTGTACATTGAGTTTATAGTCAACAAATTAGTGAACTTATCTAATTGTAAGACCCTTTTATGGATTATGTATACAACATCCCAAAAAGGTGTTATGTGTTATTTTAAGGTGAAAAATAAACAACACATTAATGTATATGTAGAGGATTTTACATAGCACATGATGGAGGTGCATGCAAAAGTGAGAAAATGATTAGAGATAAGTAATAATATGAATAATAAAAATGAAAACAAGCACATAAGAGATCAGACCTACTTAATGGGTGAGTTCATCATGATGCATCTATCAAAAGGTTCCTTAGGGGAAAACATAACAAGTTTGTTGGTGTGATATTATATTTGTATAATGAGTTTATAGTTAACAAATTAGTGGAATAATCTAATTGTAAGAGTTCCCTTTATGGATTATGTCTATTGTGTCTCCAAAAGTTGTTGTATGTTATGTTAAGGTGATAAACAAAGAGCTCATAAATATACGTAGAGGATTTTACATAACACATGATGGAGGTGCATGCACAAGTGAGACAATGATTAGAGACAAGTAATAGTAAGTATAATAGAAATGCAAACAAGCAGAAAAGAGATAAGTTCTACTCAATGGGTGAGTTCATCATGATGCATCTAGTGAAAGGTTCCTTAAGGGAACACATAACAAGTTTGTTGATGTGATATTATATTTGTAGGTTGAGTTTATAGTTCATAAATTAGTGAACTAATCTAATGTTAAGACCCCTTTATGGATTATGCATACAAAATCTCCAAAAGGTGTTGTATGTTATTTGAGGTGATAAAGAAAGAGCACGTTAATGTATATGTAGAGGATTGTACATGGCACATGATGGAGGTGCATGCACAACTAAGATAATTATTAGAGACAAGTAGTAGTAAGAATAATTTAAATGCAAACAAGCACAAAAGAGATAAGACATACTCAATGGGTGACTTCATCATAATGCATCTAATGAAATGTTCCATAAGGGAACACATAACAAGTTTGTTGGTGTGATATTATATTTGTAGGCTGAGTTTATAGTAAAAAAATTAGTGAACTAATATAATTGTAAGATCCCTTTATGGATTATGTATATGAAATCTCCAAAAAGCGTTGTATGTGATTTTAAGGTGTCAAACAAAGAGCACATCAATCTATATGTAGAGGATTTTACATAGAACATGATGGAGCTGCACGCACAAATGAGACAATGATTAAAGACAAGTAATAGTAAGTATAATAAAAATGCAAATAAGCATAAAAGAGATAAGACATAATCAATGGGTGAGGGTAAGTGCACCAAGATGGTGAATAGAAAAGTGTCCATATGCAAAAAAAAAATAAAAATTTCATAATCCGTGCGGGTTCTGAAAATTCAAAAACGTGCTAGGCTTGGTAACACCAAACCTAGCCAAAAACAATTAAAAAAACAAAAGTAGGGATTTTGAGGAACATTATGTTTTATAATAAAAAATATAAAGTTCCTCAAAACCCGTACGAGTTTTGAGGAACATTATATTTTTTGGTAGCCCACAGGTTTTGGCCATTTTCAATGCCAAAACCCATGGAACAATAGCAAAAGGAAGCCAAAAAACCACAAAACCCGCACGGGTTTGGAATCATTTTGGATTCTTCCAGCATTAAGAGCAATTTTCAACAATGGCACCCCGTCAAACATGTAAGATTTGATTGGTTTGATTATTTTTGTTTGCATTTTAATTGAAGTAGGGTTTTTTAATTGATTTAAGTTTTGTTTTTGTTAATTTGATGTCAAATTCTTCAAGCAATCCCCAAAAATGAAATAGACAACAAAGACCTCCTCCTACACAAGCAACACAAGTAAACCCTGTAAATATTGCACATGAGAAACAAGAAAACCCTTAAGACGTTGCTCCACAACCACAAAATCCTCAAAATGTTGTTCCTTAACAACCACCGCCACCCTGAAACCCTCCACGTCCTCCATTAGATCATGTAGATGCCACACAACAGGATCCCATCAATCACCTTACACAAAATAATGCCCAAATTTCTATATTGGTGAATAGGTTGAGGTCCTCTAGGCTTGAGCACCACTCAACCCTCGCCACAATGCTAGAAGCAATGGCCAATAGTGCAAATGAGGTATCTAGGGAGGTTATGAAATGGGGTTCATGGAGGTATAGATGTCAAAAATTTTATGCAGATGGATTGTCATATGATCAAGTGAAAAAAATGGGCATACTTAAAGATGACATATGTGCTCTTTTCACCGATCCTCTTATCGGTAACAACCTACAACTAAATACGACATAGTTTCCTTTACATTGGTGTGTTCATGCTAGGATGAAAGAAGCTTTTTGGGATAGGTGGTATATGGTCTTTGACCAACCACCTTGTAACAATTGGGAGGTGCCTCTATATTTTTTGAGAAAGTTGTATTGTGAGTTTATCCTCGGCGAGAAGCCAAATTACTTTGACATCCAAAAATTTTAGGGTAGAGGGAGAGGCTCTGTGCAGGATAGACTTGGGGTCCATAGGGTGGTACAACCAGAACATAGAAGGTGTACAACTCCTAAACCCATGGTTCATGTCACTGTCCCTATATCCTTGAAGGAGTCTATGGAATTACAGAATCTTCAGGCAGTTGCATCGTTGACTGATGTCATTGTTCAACATGGCACACAGTTGGTTGAAGTAGAGGATGTACCAGCACTTGCGACACCTCCTTCATCAATGACACCTCCTTCATCAGTGTCACCTCATGCATCATTTGGCACGGGCCATCCCATTCAGCATATGTGCACCACCTGCCAGGGTGTATGTTCTGATGTAGACACTGACGCAGATGAGGATGATTCGACATCTCATTCGTGTACATGTTGCAGGAGTAGATGCCATGCTTCCACTACAGAGGATGTGGCCCTCACCGACGACCTGATTAGTACGTTATTCCCTCTCTATCAAACACAAGTGCATTTAATTATATTTATGACATATTATCAATTAAGTGACTAAATCTTATAAAAAGAAATGAATTTTTATTTTTAGAATAATTTAAAGTGACATATAAATAAAATGCATTGCAGGGTGCAACATGTAGTGGGAGTAAACCACACACTTTTTAGTCGACTCCACGATCATGATTAGCTTTGCCATCGAAGGTAAAGATTTGTAAATTTGTTAAAAATCTAATAATACATTGGTTTCCAAATATATTTTGTTAATATATATGTATCATTACTTGGTGTTTTATAGGGCTTATCAGGGGTTGAGATGTCCCAACTTGATGATATCACGCTTTCGACCATTGACTTTGGCCAAGATAGCTATGCAGTACCATTTAGATTTGTATATTTTTGACTTAAGTGATATATTAAAAACATACTCTTTTCCTTTATGTTAATTTTTTTTCTGTTAGTTTACCCCACCTGCCTCTAAGGCATCTTGTGTGAGAAAGCCATCCTCTAGCACTTTGAGGTAGAAAAAGATATCCTCTCGGACACCCAAACGACATAAGGTAATTCAGTACAATTTAAATACATTTGTTGAAATGTATTATGTTTAAACATGTATATGTAGATATTGATAAATGCATTTAATTTATTTGTTCTATATACATAAACATATGGGGTTTACGGAATTAATGAATACACCTGATGTCAATGAGGTTTAGCAGAGGGAAGAGGTGATATCTTCATATTCACTTTGGATTGCATTCTTGCTTGTTCAAAATAACTAAATCCTTTTATGCCTATATCATATGTAATCATTTTTCATACAAGAAATGGTAATAGATGCATTAGATTTGAATAGGCCTCCTAAGGTTACATGAGAGCTATATGAGGGTTCAATGTGCATTTGTTCTACATATGTTAAAAATATTTGTTCTATCTAGTTTGTCAACAAGTTTGGGTTATTAACTTGTATAATTATATTTAGCCTATTACAACCCCCTTCCAAACTTCCTATTGATGTTCTAACATTCCATTTCATTAGAAGTCCTACACGTATAATATGTGATCCAACACGACAAAGGGAAAAGGTATGTCTTTCTTAGATCAACTCTTTTTCACTAAGTGCACAACGGAGTTGAAACCGTCTAGTTAACTCCTTTTGGATCACTTACCATGGATATAGGAAATGGTCGTAACTGATTCATTTGTGACTTTGCCTTCTACGACCACAACACATCCATCTGAGGGTCTGGTATGATTTAGTTTTTTAGTCTATTCATTTTTAGTTATTATGTGTTATTTGACATATATGTCATTAACATGTATTAATATTGTTTTACTAGTTACAGCCTCCAGCAGGACATCCCATGGATCCTCAGCCTCACCGGATTGTAGAAGACAAAGATGAGGTAATCAACATTTCAACTTCAAACAATTTAGAGTTCAGTATTTAGTTATTTTGATGTTATATTGAGAAAATATATCTGATTAGACATTTGAATTGTCCTTTTGTAGCCATGTACTGCTTCGAAGAGGCTCGATTTTGATGATCCGCCACAGTAATAGATACAGATAGAGACATATAGTTATAGTTGTGGTCATTGAAGGGCCAATTTTTTTATATATTCGACATTTGTATATGTATATATCGACTTTGACAGACATGGCAGATGCCACATTTTTGTAACTATTATTGATTTGGCATCTATGCCATTTTTTGATATATGTACATGATCATTGTTCATTTTGATATATATGAAACTTGATATTTGATCCAATTTGTTCATTGATATATATGAAACATGATATTCCTAAAACTTAGTTATTTGCTATTGAAATGTGATCAAATTCGTTGGTTGTGTATATGTCTTGAAATGTGATCCAATTTGTTCATTACTTGTAACTCATATGGCATATACTTTTAAACTATCTATTGCTCATATTGTGTATACCCAAGTACTGATACCGGTAATGTTGATATTCTGTATTTTGATTAAGTGAATTTGCTTTGAGTCCTTCGCGTGTGTGAAGAGATTGGAGTGAAGTTATTATTTCATAAACTCATGCTTATGGAGTGAAGTTCATCATTTCAAGAACCAATTAAGATATTTCATGCTTAAGTTCATCATTTCATGCTTATGGAGTGAAGTTCATCATTTCATCACCTATAAAAGAAGAGTTGAACAAACCGTCAGCACGAGCGCATCCAGGTGGCACTTCTGGATGATCCGTTTGAACCTATGGGGTTGTGTTGTTGCTTCCTACAAAATCCTATCTTAGATTCGGGCAACTCGATTCCATTTTCTTATGGTGAGATTTTTTCTGTTGCATAAAAAACTGTCAAAAGCTGTTAGTGAGAGGTGGCAAAATAGTGCATCTTTCGTTCTGCTTGTCGTGGGAACAAACCGTCAGTGCGAGCACGTCTAGGTGGTCAATTTTACACTAGGTGTACCCTTGTCTTGCTCCCCAAGGCGTCTGATCGTTATGACCCACCTCGTAGCGACATTTTCCCTTGAGTGCTCAAAGCGAAAAAAATGGTCAAACTTTGACATAGCCTAACTTGGAGACCGTGGCACTTATGGATGATCCGTTTGAACCTATGGGGTCATGTTATTTCTGCCTACAAAATCCTATCTTGGATTTGAGCAACTCGATTCCGTTTTCTTATGGTGAGATTTTTTCTGTTGCATCAAAAACCGTCAAAAGTTGTCAGTGAGAGGTGGCAAAATAGTGCATCTTTTGTTCTGCTTGTCGTGGGAACAAACCATCAGTGCGAGCACATACAGGTGGTCATATTTATGCTAGGTGTGCCTTTGTCTCACTCCCCAAGGTGTCCAATCGTTACAAGCCACCTCGTAGTGACGTTTTCCCTTGAGCGCTCAAAGCGAAAAAAATGGTCAAACTTTGATGTAGCCTAACTTGGAGACCGTGGCACTTATGGATGATCCGTTTGAACCTATGGGGTCATGTTATTTCTGCCTACAAAATCCTATCTCAGTTTTGGGCAACTCGAATCCATTTTCTTGTGGTGAGATTTTTTCTGTTGCATCAAAAACCGTTAGTGAGAGGTGACAAAATAGTGCATCTTTCATTTTGCTTGTCGTGGGAACAAACCGTCAGTGTGAGTGCATTCAGGTGGCCAGGTTTACACTAGGTGTGCCCTTGTCTCACTCCCCAAGGTGTCTGATCGTTACGAGCCACCTCGTAGCGATGTTTTCCCTTGAGCGCTCAAAGCGAAAAATATAGTCAAACTTTGACGTAGCGTAGCTTGGAGACTGTGGCACTTATGGACGATCCATTTGAACCTATGGGGTTGTGTTATTTTTGCCTACAAATTGCTATCTCGGTTTCAGGCAACTCCATTTCGTTTTCTTGTGCTGAGATTTTTTTGGTCGCATAAAAAACCGTCAGTGAGAGGTGGCAAAATAGTGCATCTTTCATTTTGCTTGTCATGGGAACGAACCCTCAGGGTGAGCGCATCCAAGTGGCCGTGTTTACACTAGGTGTGCGCTTGTCTCACTCCCCAAGACGTCTGATCATTACGAGCCACCTCGTAGCGACATTTTCCCTTAAGCGCTCAAAGCAAAAAAAATGGTCAAACTTTGACGTAGCGTAACTCGGAGACCATGGCACTTATGGACAATCCGTTTGAACCTATGGGGTCATGTTATCACTGCCTACAAAATCCTATCTCAGTTTTGGGCAACTCCATTTCATTTTCTTGCGGTGAGATTTTTCTGTCACATCAAAAACCGTCAGTGAGAGGTGGCAAAATAGTGCATCTTTCATTTTTCTTGTCGTGGGAATGAACCATTAGGGTAAGCGCATCTAGGTGGCCATGTTTATGCTAGGTGTGCCCTTATCTCACCCCCCAATACGTTTGATCGTTACGAGCCACCTCGTAGCGACGTTTTCCCTTGAGCGCTCAAAGCAAAAAAAATGGTCAAACTTTGACGCAGATTAACTCGGAGATCGTGGCACTTATGGATGAGTCGTTTGAACCTATGGGGTCATGTTATCATTGCCTAAAAAATCCTATCTTGGTTTTGGGCAAATCCATTTCGTTTTCTTATGGTGAGATTTTTTCTATCGCATCAAAAACCATCAGTGAGAGGTTGTAAAATAGTGCATCTTTTGTTTTGCTTGTTGTGGGAACGAACCATCAGGGTGAGTGCATCTAGGTGGCTGTGTTTACACTAGGTGTGCCCTTGTCTCTCTCCCCAAGACATCCGATCATTACGAGCCACCTCGTAGCAATATTTTCCCTTGAGCGCTCAAAGCGAAAAAAGCGGTCAAACTTTGACGTAGCATAACTCAGAGACCGTGGCACTTATGGATGATCCATTTGAACATATGGGGTCATGTTATTGCTACCTACAAAAATTCTATCTCAGTTTCGAGCAACTCCATTTCATTTTCTTGTGGTGAGATTTTTTCTGTTGCATCAAAAACCGTTAGTGAGAGGTAGCACAATAGTGCATCTTTCATTTTGCTTGTCGTGGGAATGAACCGTTAGGGTGAGCGCATCCAGGTGGCCATGTTTATGCTAGGTGTACCCTTTTATCACTCCCCAAGACGTCCGATCGTTACGAGCCACCTCGTAGTGACGTTTTCCCTTGAGCGCTCAAAGCGGAAAAAATAGTCAAACTTTGACGTAGCGTAACTTGGAGACCATGGCACTTATGAATGATCTGTTTGAACCTATGGGGTCATGTTGTCACTGCCTACCAAAATCCTATCTCGGATTTGGACTATTTGTACTAGCCCTTCAAATCGGGTAATTCAATAATAACTTAAAACTTTCCCAAAACACTTGGAAAAAAAAATTGCATATTCATATTGAAAATTTGCAAATCAGCCCCATGGACACTTTCATATATAAAATTTGGCATCTTATATAAACTATCAAGCTCATTACTATTTATATTTACAAAATTTTGCATCTCAATATGCAAATTACATCTCGTTGTTGTTTTTTTATACAAAACTTAGCATCTAGATATGCACATTACAACTCATTGTTGTTTTTTTATACAAAATTTAGCATCTAGATATGCACATTACAACTCATTGATGTTTTTATATACAAATTTTGGCATCTACATATGCACATTATAGATCATATGCATATTACAGCTCATATGCATGTAGAGCAGATTCAAAAAAGCAAAGTTACAACGTTTCGCAAAAGATATATACAAAATTGTCAAAATTATTCTACCATATTGTAGAATTATTCTTCTAGATGGCCCAAAATCAATCAAGTGAACCTTCTGGATCAGCTCTAACCCTTAGTGTCTCAAGTATTGCCTCATGGTCTGATTCATGAACTTTCCACAAATCCTTGTTAAGAGGTCTACCACGATATTTAATCAAATGAATATTTGTTGCAACAAGAAGGTTTGAGTAATGAAGAATATGTCTATGTGTCTCAAAGTCCTCAAACAAGCAGACATTAGAATTTTTGATAGGGTACCTGCATTTTATAGAAGAATAATGCCAAAATCAATACAATGTCTGCTAAATAAATGAGTTTAAGAGGTCTCAATACAACTCGACAGAACAACGTGTTACCTTCTAAGCCATGTCCCTATCACAACAACGGATCCTATTGGGTACTCAATACCCTCTCCATCAACCATTGTAGAAGTCAATTTCTTTTTGGCCTCAATACAATGACACAAAAAGTAATATGTTCCTTCTTCATTGTTCTCATCCGCAATAACTGCATATACATGACCTGCATTTAATAGAAGGATATAAGTTAATACCAAAATCAGCATAAGTTAATACTAATAAATTAAGCTTAAAATTGTAGCACATTGCAACCTAAGTTACCTGGTTCAACTATGTCTGATACATGGTCAAAATCCACTGATGCTTCAATCCAGTTCATTTGTAGTGCTCTAGGAAGTTGATATGCATCTAGGGTTTGCAAAGGTCTACAAGACCATTGGTCAACCCACTCTTTTGATTCACATTCATCCCACAAAAAATGCATACACGAAGAGAAAAAGCATGCAATATGTCTAGTATAAATAACAAGTGATGTTGCATTTGAACTTCTAAATGAATGCATGCCACTTGATCCAGTAAGTGTACAACAATCTATATAGTTTTCAATGTTAGATTCACTTATTAAACAAAAATATCTAGAAACCATAGACTTATTTGCATTACCTGGTCCCATAGTAGAGCTACACCATTGCACAATTGTTTTTGCATCTATTAACATTGCACCACCTTTGTACTTCAATTCCTCTCTGGTAAGAGATCTTTTCTAACATGCTCCCACACCATCATGCTCTCCCTTTCCATGCCCTGCCTCAATGAAATTCCAAAAATGTTGCACACCACTTGTCACATGCCTCCTAGTCAACTAGTAGAACATCCTTGCATTCTTGAATTGTGCGGTGCAATTGTCCGACCATATTAAGTGTTGGTTGTATCTTATATCTCTTTCCCTTAAACTATCATAGAAGACTGTAAAGCATCCTTGCACAAACTCTGAGGAATGTGTATGATCATCGCTAATATAGAAGTGATATTCTCTTATAACCTTTATGTCCTCCTTGGTGCTATCATGTGCATGCATGAATGCTATGTGTACAAAAATTGTAACTTGTGTAGAGTGGTAATACATAGATTGTACTTCATTTTGCGGCTTTAGTGTATAATTCTCAGCAAAATCAATGACAGAGACAATAGTGCCGAGGGGGAAAGTGTCCTTACACAACTTGAATTGCTCATCTAACCATCTAGCTCTATGTGTGTGACCTATGTACTCATATACTAGTTTCTCTTGAAACATCTTCATAAAATCAGCTACGCATATATCCCTTTTCACTAACTCACACCTCTTTAATTCTTTTCCATCTTTAACACCATATGTTACTGACTTATATTTTCCAATAGAAACTAGTTCCTTACCAATTTCATGTGTGCTATATCCAGATGTAGGCATCTATGCAATTGTTGCAAACCACCACATGTAGGACAAAAACCTCTCAAACATATCATCTTATAATAAATGCATCCGTCATCTCTTCTACATAGTACACTTGAAATAAATTCTCTCGGTGACTTAGGAGGTGCTTGTAGACCACATTCCTGCAAAATATCATTAGTGTGCAAAGTACAACAGATATAGCAATAAATATCATAATGCATGGAAAATTCAACATGGACCCTACAACAACATGTAGTACGTGCATGATTAATCTTAACATAAAATGGTTTTTTCATCTCAAAAAATCTTTGACTAATTTTAATCTGAGGAAAGCTTTGAAGAAACCTTTCATAAAATTGTGTTTGAGTTGTATCTAAATAGTGTTTTGGATGTGGCTCATGATTACTAATTCCGATTCACCTTCTAACAACGTCTCTTTGGTTGGGTGAAACCCTTGTGTTATCATGCCAAAATCTCTCAATTAACGATTTTAGTGCATCAACAACAACCTTGTCCTTGCGTGGGAGTCTACTGGAGAATGCCCAAAGAGAATTATTATTAGGATCCTCAATTTTCTCTCGCCTCTCTAAGACACAGTGTAATGTGGTTCTACTTATCCTAAATGAATTGCTTGTTTTTCTTATTAAACGAGATTTTTTCATTTCCTTTCCCATTATGGTTGATGTGAGGACACGACGAGTAACATTAGCATCTTTAGTGCGTGATTTTGAACCAATGGCTTGGTATGCATCAAAAATATTTCTCACAATGGTTCTTTCACTATTATTTTCGGATGTTCTTAACCCCAAAATTTTCATTGTATCTCTAAATTTCAGATTTTTTATCATTTCAACAACTAATTGGCATCTTCCACTTTGATTTAAGTTTTCAAAATAGTTATTCCAAATTCTTCTAATCATTCTTCTACAAGTTCTTTTAGAAATTTTATCATGCATTGGCTTCACAATATTTTCATCAATATCTATTAGGAACTTTGGTTTTCTACGAATTATTCTAAGAGGTGTTAATATTGGTGCATGCTCTTCATTTTCATTAGGTGCATAATGTGCATTGATCACATCAAATTCAAATGGTAAATCTTCTTCAATTTCATTAACATGTGCATTAACCGAATCATTTTCAAATGGTCTATGTTCATTGCATTCATTAGGTGCATTCATCATATGTATTTGAATTGGTGTATGTTGATCATTTTGATTTGGTGCATTAATCATATCAATTTCAATTGTTGAATGTTCATCACTTTCATTAGGTGCATTAGATGACGTACCTTCACGTAATCTCTTCATACGCTCCCTTTGTCTTTCCTTTGTTGCCTCTCTTTGTTCATTTGTTCCTCTCTTATTCTTTCCCATTGTCCTACACATAACATCATGATGACAATCCACAATCAAATAGCAGAAAAACAACAAATGATCATCATTTTGTTATAATCTAAAGTAACAATAATAAAATAACTTCAAAAAAAACCAAAATACAAGACAAATAAATCATAATCAAAGCAAAAAAACAACAAATGATCATGATTTTGTTATTATCTAAAGTAACAATTATAAAATAACTTAAAAAGCAATCATTCCAAAGCAAAAGTGACAAAAGAATATGAAAACCTGATTGTTACTGTCCCAGAAAATCATGTGCAAAAGCAGTGGGGCCTTCAAACAACTTGCAATGTTGTTTTTTAGGCCATTGGGAATAAAATATATAAATATTTTCCCATAACCCGTATGAGTTATGGAGACCTATATGTCAACGTTCACAATTTCTCATAACTCGTACGGGTTATGTAGAACTAGAAGTTTTGGCCTTAGTTCTACCCGTACAGGCTATGTAGAACTAGGAAAAGGAGAGGGGGAGAGGGAGAGAGGGAGGGAGAGGGAGATAGGGAGAGGGAGAGAAGGAGAGGGGGAGGGAGAGAGGGAGATAGGGAGAGGGAGAGAAGGAGAGGGGGAGGGAGAGAGGGAGATTGGGGAAAGGAGAGGGGGAGAGGGAGAGAGAGGGAGATTGGGAAAAGAGAGATTGGGGAAAGCAGAGGGGGAGAGGGAGAGAGAGAGAGGGAGATTGGGAAAAGGAGAGGGGGAGAGGGAGAGAAAGCAAGATTGGGAAAAGGAGAGGGGGAGATGAAGAGAGGGAGGGAGAGGGAGGGAGAGAAGGAGAGGGGGAGGGAGAGAGGAAGGGAGAGATAGGGAGATTGGGAAAAGGAGAGGGAGAGAGGGAGAGAAGGAGAGGGGGAGGGAGAGAGGGAGATTGGGGAAAGGAGAGGGGGAGAGGGAGAGAGAGGGAGATTGGTAAAAGGAGAGTGGGAGAGGGAGAGAGGGAGAGAGGGAGAAAAGGAGAGGGGGAGGGAGAGAGGGAGATTGGGGAAAGGGGAGGGGGAGAGGGAGAGAGAGGGAGATTGGGAAAAGGGAGATTGGGGAAAGGAGAGGGGGAGATTGGGAGATTGGGAAAAGGAGAGGGGGAGAGGGAGAGAGAGGGAGATTGGGAAAAGGAGAGGGGCAGAGGGAGAGAGGGAGAGAAGGAGAGGGGGAGGGAGAGAGGGAGAGGGAGAGAGAGGGAGAGAGGGAGATTGGGAAAAGGAGAGGGGGAGAGGGAGAGAGAGGGAGATTGGGAAAAGGAGAGGGGGAGAGGGAGAGAGGGAGAGAAGGAGAGGGGGAGAGAGAGAGGGAGATTGGGGGAAGGAGAGGGTGAGAGGGAGAGAGAGGGAGATTGGGAAAAGGAGAGGGGGAGAGGGAGAGAGGGAGAGAGGGAGAGAAGGGGAGGGGGAGGGAGAGAGGGAGATTGGGGAAAGGAGAGGGGGACAGGGAGAGAGAGGGAGATTGGGAAAAGGAGAGGGTGAGAGGGAGAGAGGGAGAGAGGGAGAGAAGGAGAGGGGGAGGGAGAGAGAGAGAGGGAGAGAGTGAGATTGGGAAAAGGAGAGGGGGAGGGAGAGGGAGAGAGAGGGACATTGGGAAAAAGAGAGATTTGGGAAAGGAGAGGGGGAGAGGGAGAGAAGGAGAGAGAGGGAGATTGGGGAAAGTAGAGGGGGAGAGGGAGAGAAAGTGAGATTGGGAAAAGGAGAGGGGGAAATGAAGAGAGGGAGGGAGAGGGAGGGAGAGAAGGAGAGGGGGAGGGAGAGAGGAAGGGAGAGGGAGAGGGAGAGAGAGGGAGATTGGGAAAATGAGAGGGAGAGAGGGAGAGAAGGAGAGGGGGAGGGAGAGAGGGAGATTGGGGAAAGGAGAGGGGGAGAGGGAGAGAGAGGGAGATTGGGAAAAGGAGAGGGAGAGAGGGAGAGAGGGAAAGAAGGAGAGGGGGAGGGAGAGAGGGAGATTGGGGAAAGGAGAGGGGAAGAGGGAGAGAGAGGGAGATTGGGAAAAGGAGAGGGGGAGAGGGAGAGGGAGAGAGTGAGATTGGGAAAAGGAGAGGGGGAGGGAGAGGGAGAGAGAGGGACATTGGGAAAAAGAGAGATTTGGTAAAGGAGAGGGGGAGAGGGAGAGAAGGAGAGAAGGAGAGGGGGAGGGAGAGAGAGAGAGAGAGAGAGGGAGAGAGGGAGAGAAGGAGAGGGGGAGGGAGAGAGGGAGATTGGGGAAAGGGAGATTGGGAAAAGGAGATGGGGAGAGGGAGAGAGGGAGGGAGAGGGAGAGAGGGAGGGAGGGGAGAGAGAGGGAGATTGGGAAAAGGAGAGGGGGAGAGAGAGAGGGAGATTGGGAAAAGGAGAGGGGGAGAGAGAGAGGGAGATTGGGAAAAGGAGAGGGAGAGAAGGAGAGGGGGAGGGAGAGAGGGAGATTGGGGAAAGGAGAGCGAGAGAGGGAGAGAGAGGGAGATTGGGAAAAGGAGAGGGGGAGAGGGAGAGAGGAAGGGAGAGGGAGGGCAGAGATGGGGAGAATAGGATAAAGAGAGGGAGAGGGAGAGAGAGAGAGTATAGGAGAGAGAGAGGGAGAGAAAGAGAGATTTAAGATAATGAAAGGGGGAGGGAGAGTGGGGAGAGGGAGAGGGAGGGGAGAGAAAGAGAGAGAAGGGGGAGAGGGTGAGAATAGGATAGGATTGTGTGTGTGTGTGTGTGTGTGTGAGAGAGAGAGAGAGAGAGAGAGAGAGAGAGAGAGAGAGAGAGAGAGAGAGAGAGAGAGAGAGAGAGAGAGAGAACAAGAAGGAGAAAAGGGTGAGAGAATAAAAAAATAGAGAAGTGTGAGGGGGAGAGAGATGAGATAGAACTCAAGGAAGATAATTAGGGCTCAGAATAGACAAAGACAATGAGGGGGGAAGTAAGATGAGAGAGAGAGCAAAAGAAGAGGTACATGCATGTATACAAACATATATACATATATCTATATAAATATATGTATATATAACTATAGATATGCATATATAGATACATAAACACATATTATCTAGGTATGTCTAAAACATGTGTAGTAAATGCTAAGTTTACAAGCATACATTATTATGTCTTCATAACCCGTACGGGTTTTGTGAAACCAAAAAAAATGTTTTTTAGTTCTTCATAACCCGTGTCTTCATAACCCGTACAGGTTTTGTGAAACCAAAAAAAATGTTTTTTAGTTCTTCATAACCCGTACGGGTTATGAAGAACTGTGAATAGTACTTTTGGTTCTTCAAAACCCGTGCGGGTTTTGGCTTGGTAAGAGGGTTGGAAAATGACCCTAAGGCTTGCAAGCCCATTTCCCCCCCTTTTTTGTTCCTTTACACGTTTTTTCATCCTCCACCATGATTTCTTGACTTCATCGTCATCAGGTTTACAAATGATGAAGTGGGTATCTCTAAAATTACCACCATAATCTCACACATCTTCTTATTTTTCTGACCATATAATTTTTTTTTTTTGGACAACATTAGCATAGTAAACTTTAATTTTCTTTATCAGTGCCTTAACAGTCCTCACAGACATATGTCTACCATTTTTTTAATAACTTTTGATATACTTGACCAAATTCAAAATAAATTATATATTATTGTTCTACACTAGATTCTATATACTTTTAAAAAAAAAAGTTTGCATTTTTTGATTATTTTGATGCAAGTTATGCCCAACGCACGAACAGGTACCAAATTTTCAGGATGCGGTCACTTCCAAAAATCATAAAAAATAAAATAATCAATGAAAAATTACAAAAAAATACACAACTTATAGATCTCACTCTTTCCTATCATCCTACCAAAGGGTTTTGTAAAATAATAAATCTAACTATATATTTTGTGCAGCGCATGAAAACAAATATGTTATATTTTTCTGAAAAAATCAGGAACAATTTTTCGTGCGTGAAAGGTTTTACCCTCTTAATATTATCCAATTTTTTAAAAAATTATAGTTTAGAAACTAGATTCAGAGTACTACAATTCTTATTCTTTTTTCAACTCCTAGTTTTGAGTGCATAACCTTCAAATAGCTCTTTGAAGTTCAGGTTTACCTATTTTTAGAAAAAAAGTCACCGGTTATACCCCCTTTTTGTTCACCATCTTGGTGCACTTACCCACAAAGGAAGAGAAAGGGAGGGGGAGGGATAGAATGAGAGGGAGACACTCAAGAGAGGGGGAGAGAGTGAGAGATAGAGATATTTGAGAGAGGGAGAGAAAGAGAGGGATAGATGAAGGAGAGAAAGAGGGTGAGGGAGATGAGAAAGAGAGGGGGAGATACCTGAGAGAGGGAAGAAAGTAGAGAGGGAGATGCGTAAGAGACAAAAAGGTATGGGTTAAGGAAGAGAGAGGGGGAATGTAGGGAAGAGACGAGAGAGATAATGTTGATATAAGCATGCTGATTATTGAAATTTGACTATGTTTGAAATTTATAAGAATACTCAAAAAACTAGAATCTGCATTATAACTCTTAGAGATCTGGTACCACTCTCAAACATCTTGACAATATATACATAAAATATAACTTAAAGTATAAGAAAGATAAAAGACAAAGAGAAATGTCACAATGTTATGTTTTATGTATATATCCTTCCGAAAAACCTAATGGAATGCTAAATGAATTGCATTTTATTGACAGACAAACACGTACACGGTTTAAAAACTAAAACCGCATACGGGGTTTTTAGTTTCTAAACCGCGTACATGGTTTTAGTTTTTAAACTGCGTACGGGGTTCTTAGTTTCTAAACCACATATGTGGTTTTATATTTAAACCGCATACATGATTAGTATACTTTAAAGCCCGTACGTGGTTTAGTTTGGTTAGGCTCGGTAAAACGAGCCTAAACGCGTATAGGGTTCTTTAAATTTGAAATACCCCATACGTATTTTGTTGTTTTTCATGTTTTTTTTTGGGTGTGTCCACTTTTCTGATCACCATCTTTGTGTACTTACCCTTGGGTCTTTTGTTAATCTTGACTTGGATAAGGGGGTTCCTTCGTGTAGGTTTACCAAGGTTTGTGTCCTTGTGGAAATTTAAAAAACCTCTCCCTAACTTCATTCAGATTCATTCATCTTTTGGTACTTGGCTACATTAGATGTTTTTGTTGCCACAAGATTGGGCACAAAATTGGGGCTTGCACCTCTCCAAAATCACCTTGTACTAGATGTATCAGCTCGAAAAAATGGATAAAGAAGCTAAGGTCTCCTAATGCAGATTATATATGGCACAATCATGGCAAGTTTTTCTAACCTCTGCATGATCCTGGGCCTAATGTGGTTGTGCCTATAGAATGCATGCCTCCACCCATTTTCACTGGTAGAGATCTTATACCCCTCCTTGAGACGGAGGATGAAGGATTTGATTTGGCAGGCGCCTATCCATTCATGGAGGATCTTGATGATGTGTCACCTGACTTTTTTCCAAGGTTTAGTGTTGGATCCTCCAAGGAAATGTTCAATTGCACAAACTATGAGTACCAAATCCAAACCTGATTGTAGCTCTTCTAAGCAGAGGAAAGGGTGCAAGTTAGATGAAAAAAAGCTTCATATTGAAAGAAAAGAAGCTATGGAGGAAGGGCCCTCGCAGAATACAAAGATCCTCCTTTCACAAAGCAGCAAAAGAGCTTAATTGGTTTGGCCTGTGGCCACATTCATTTTGATTTCTACTGCCCTCAGTTGTTCTGACTCATTTTGTTTGGGTCTTTCTTCTTCTTTTTCCTAGTTCCTTTTTAGGCTCTTTCTCCCTTTCTTGGGTTCTTTTTACCCTCTCTTCATTTCTTCTTGCTCCTTGCTTGGCAAGTCTGAAGCTAATTCTTTTTTTGTTATGATATTATCTAATATACCACACTTTTCGTTGTGCATTACTTACAAGAAAAACAAAAATGCCTATTTTTATTAATGTTTATATATTATACAATTTTATAATTATTAATAGTTATTTTATTAAGATTAGTATTAATTAATATTACATAAATATATTTAAAATAATATAATATTAGGCTAATAATTAATAATCAAGTTTAAGATTAATTTTATTTTTATTATTTTAATTATATAATTTTTTTTAATTAAATAAGGATTATGTTTTTAGGAAAAATATATATTTTCACTATAATTTTTATATTATATTATAACTGATTATACTATTTTATTAAAGAAAGATCTAGATTTTTGGAGGGGGCCTCTTCCCTTCTGTTTTTTGCTACAAGGCTTATGGTTCGTGCCACTGAGGTCAATTTTATAGATCCTATTGAGGTGGGTCGTGTGGTTTGCCTTGATCTTGTGGATCTAGTCATTGTGTTTGTAGTGGGTTCTATTAGTAAAAGGTTTAGGAGTTCCTTTCAAAACCCTATTCTAGTTCATTCTTTGATCATTGTGTTTAATGTTTGTTGGGAATGGCTAGGTGATCGTTTGTTACAAGGTTTCTGGGTGCCTTCCAAAACTAGTTGTTTTTGAGATCTTGGTTGTCCCCTTCTTGTTTGAGAGAGTCTCTGTTCAAGGGGGTCCTACAATTAAAAAGTTTTTGGGAGCCTTTCAAAACCTGTTAGTTATTGACTCTTCTCTTGGCTGCTATTGTCTCAATACAAGGGGTTTATTCTAGAATTTGGTTAAGGGTTCTTACATAAACCCCTTGGAACTAAAAATGTTGATCTAATGTAGGGTGAGAACCCTTGTTCTTGCGAGTTCGATACTCTGATCAAAAGCCTCTCTTGGTTTTGGTGGTCTCATGGCTTGTGAGATCCTCCCTCTTTCTCCTTGGTAGGCTCGTATGTAAGGATCCAGGTTCTTTCTTGATTTATTTAGTCTTCAAACTAATTCAAAATAATTTAAAAGTATAATAATTATGAATTACAACAAAATTTTTCATTACAACACCATAAAAACAAATACTCATTACTAGTGACACTTGTTATTAAGTTCGTTAATATTTTTTAAAAATTGACCATATAAATTAATTGATTAGTGATAAGAATTTGTTAACATGTTATGGAATTTAGGTTTAAATTTTCAGTTGATATGACAAATACAACTTTGTAACTTATTCGGTTAAGCAACAAAGAAAAAGGTTATAGGTGCCAAGATTCGAATTCCCTTCACATAATGTGGAAGCATATTTTCCGGACGAATATGGTGTGTGAATTCTCTAATAGCGGTATCGATACTGTGTCTCAACTTAATCACTAAGCAAAGGATTTTTTTTCATTATATAAACCGTGCAACTTACACAGCAAAGCAGCGTTCCGGCATTTGAAATGGCTAAGCTGAGCAGAAGTGAAATCATACCTGGAGATCATATTTTCACTTACAAGAGCGGGAGCGGCCATGATCACGACCACCATGGTACGCTAGTTTTGAATTCTTTCTATCAAATTTTACAAGGAATAATATTCTCATTTATTAAAAAATATATAAATCATGGTTGGATGATTTAAACAGTACATTTTAAATTTTGAATGCATCAAATTATTTATCCAAATCATATAATTAAATAAATTTTATTAAATCAATTTAAATGAATCATTTAAGTGAATCAAAAACTTGAATATACTATTTAAGGTTAAATCTATCTTAATTTTTTATTTATTTTTTAATATTCATATAAATACCATGTGTATATGATTGATATACAGGTATTTATGTTGCGGAGAATCAGGTGATACATTTTACTTTACAACGCAATCTTGTGCAAGCACAGTGTTTAACCCATCTCTTCCGTGCGATGAATGCGGGTTTCAATCGGGATACGGAGTAGTGCTATCCTGCTTAGATTGCTTTCGTCTGGGAGGAGATATCTATCGATATGAATACGGAGTTTACGGAAAGAAAGGAGCCAGCACGACTTGGCCTTCAGAATCCCCAGAAGTGGCAATTAGCCGGGCAATAAACTTGTGTAAATACGGCTTTGGACGTTACGATGATCCGTCTAACTCTGAGAATTTCGTTTTCTTCTGCAAGACTGAGCGGGTTTTATCAATTGAGAAAGAAACAAATGGTGGATATAGTTTCCTTGGAATATCTGCTCTTGTTTTCTCTGCTGGTGCCTTAATTATTCGTGCAATGAGGTGATTGGTGAAGAAACCATCCCCAACCAGTTATGCATCTACAAATAGCGAACATGTTTGCCATAATACCATGTGATAGCTTACATAGTGGTTTTTGTTAGTAATAAATAAAGTTGCTCCAGCTTTAGTAACACCATAAATATATGTATATATTTGTAGAAGAAAATAGTTTGCCCTATACCTTCTTATAAATAAAAGCATAAATTAATATAGATTAAATAATGGAAGTTTAGATATAAAAAATTATAATCTCTACAAGTTATTTTAAGATTTATTTCATTTAATTGTTTGTTTTTCTTCTGTAATTTATTTGATTGATCTTCAACTCTTTTGTTGTCTTTACTTATTTGAATTTGAGGGCTAGTGGTATCTAGAAATATCTTGGAAGGATCATTGTTGTGTCAATATAAGATACATTCTTCTTGATTGAATGTGTGTACAAGAAGAAGAAAATCACTCAAATCAATCATGTATATGCTCCTTAAATATTTGTGTCAATGTAAATTCCTTTTTCAATTAAACTCTTGTAATACAAATGATACATAAGAAATTCTTTGACTCTTCAATAATTAGGAGATGTCTAAAGTGAATGAATTGAATGCATTTGAAAACAAGAACATAGCAATACATTGTACATAAATATAATTGTGATCCTAGTAAAGAAGAGTATAGGAAAGAGATGACTAAATTTGAAATAAACTTTTAAGTTTGAAAGGGTCAAATCCATGATTATAGAGTAAGGAAATTGCATATAAAAATGTGAATACAAAGATAGGATGAGGGATAAGTGCATAGGAATGTCTACAATGGATAGATAGGTGAGAAAGTAAAGTGAGCCAACATTAAGCAAAATTAAGTCATTGTCAATATATGTATGTATTAACACACTCTCCTTATAATAGACCCTAAAATAAATGGATAATAACATAAGTATATGAATTTCACTAATAAATTATTTTATTATCTTATTTTCTCATTCATACCATAGTAGATGTGTAATTCATTAGGTTTGTCTATAAGAAGATTATTTGGACCTTTTTTTATATAAGAATACATGCATAGCCGGAATGTGTGTAAAGTGTGATGGATAATTAGATGGCATAAATTAAGATACTTAATTTAAACAAAATTGACTTTATATCAAAATATTCTCCTCTAAATAAACTTAAAATTACAAATTAGGATAAAAGAATATATTATATATTATTTATACCTAGTAGAGGAGCACCCGGGTTGACAAGCAATCAACACAAAAAAAAATATTAAAAAATTAGTTTCTAGTTTGATTGTTTTTCCAGTTTTGTTTTCGTTTCCGGCTCTAGTTTCAGCTGGCATATCTTATCAGTCTTTCAACATTTCGCTATTATTTGATCAAGCTCTACACCTCTTCATGACGATGATAGAATCAGATATGAAGTATAAGTGACAAAGCCTTTGAATTGTTCAAAGAAATGTGGTCTTATTTAAAGCAATGATTGGAAAAGTGTAATTGGCTGGTGTAAAGTGAGTCTCCAAAAAAGTGGAATTGGGCATGGACATCCATCCATTCTTTTTGTCAGATGTTGATGTTGTGACTGCCCTAAAAGACATGTATACAAAATGTGGAAACCATAGACATGCATGTGGACTGTTTGACAGAATGCCTTAAGGGAATTGCACGATATGCACAAATTGAATTTGTTGATAAGGCTTTAAAATCCTTGCAGCAAATACGATTGCCTACTGTATAACCAAATTCCTCAACCTCGCCAACAACCTCCCACCGTGCTTAGAATGGGAACTTTGGAACAGAATATGGACATGCATCAACGTAGAATAGAATGGTGTTTTTTTTTTGGTCAGATATTATAATGGTCTGGTCAATATACAAAATGCCTCAAAAAAGGATGTACTCACATGGAATGCACAAGTGGATTTGTTGATTAGGCTGTAAACACCTTCAAGCAATTGGCAGATGTAAAGCCAAATTTGCCAACCTTTGCTAACATCCTCCAAACTCATGCAAAATGGGAGCTTTGAAAAAGGGTATGGACATCCACCAATGCATACTGAAAATGCTTTAGAAACATTTGAATATAATGCAATTGACAGGTATGAAGATTTGACAAAACTTAAAGGTCTTCAGTGTTTGACCGATTCTATTCCAATATTGGAAAAATGGTAATTAATTCACAGCTGGCAATTTTGTTTATTTCTACAACCGACTACTTCAGAAAGATCAGATTTTCTTCTATCCTTATTCTCTAGCAGTGCAGATCAAATTTTGGTTTTGTCCTCTCTTCAACCGACTGCTCACTCAGGAAAATCTGATTGTTATGTCAAATCATGGTTTAATCCCTATCTTCTTACTTGCCATGTAGTGCTAGTTAAGTGTCTTGCTGTAGTTATAAATACAGAAGGCTATCGTAATTTGTTACACATAGAATAAATAAAAAGAAGTATTTTCCTCTTATGTTCTAGCATAGTGTATGGTGCTGCTGTTTAGTTTTGCTCTAGTTTGCCAAATTAAATCCCCTGTTTTCTGCCAGTTGAATCCTCTGTTTTCAAGCATTGAGCTTCTTTTACATTCTCTGTCTCCCATAAAACCTTCATCTAGTATCAGAGCTTGGTTCATTTTTCCTTCTGATTCAATTTTTTATTGTCATCAATGGCTTTTTCTGGTGCATCCTTTTCTAGTATGCAGGCTCCCTTATTTACGAGCAAAAATTATGAATATTGGTCATTGACCATGAAAGCTATGTTTAGAGCAAAAGATGTATGGGAAATAATAGAGAATGGCTATACAAAACCTGTAAATGTAGTAGCATACAACACACTCACACAAGCTGAGAAAGACACTTTGAATGAACATAGGAGGAAAGATGGTAAAGTCCTCTTTTACATTATCCAGGCAATGCATGAGAGTATACTCCCAAGAGCAGCAGCAACAAAAAAAGAGCAAAGGAGGCATGCCACACCTTGCAAGTGGCTTACCAAGGTATGGACAAAGTTAAAATTGCAAAATTACAATTGCTTAGAAGAGACTTTGAAAACTTGTCAATGAAAGAGTATGATTCTGTAGATTTTTTTCATTCATGTTATTGGTTGGGTCAATCAAATTAAATCCCATGGAGAGGTTGTAGAAGATAGGAAGGTTGTTGAAAAAGTGTTTAGAAGCCTCCCTTCAAAATTTGATCCTCTTATTGTGGACTTAGAGGAAACAAAAGATTTGAGCCAATTCAGTGTTGATGACTTGCACGCCTCTCTGATAAATCATGAGTATAGGTTGAATAGGTTACATACCTCTTTGGAAAATGCATTTTCATCTCAGGCTTTTATAAGTCATCGTAGAGGTCCTAGAAGGAATTCTAGTAGAGGAGGATGTAGTAGCAGTCCTCCAAATATTGTCGGAAGAGTTCAAACTCAGAATTTTAGCCACTCAAGTGGTCACAGACTTGACAAATCCAATGTCCAATGTTATTATTGTAAGAAATTTGGGCATTATGCAAATGAGTGTAGGAAGAAACGAAATGATCAGAGTATACAAAAACAAAATCAAAGTCAAAATCATTCTGGGAGTACATCAACAAGTGCTATGTTTATTGCATGTACTAGGATTGCTGAAACAATTCTTGCTTGTTCCCCTATTGAATGTAACATTATTCAAGAAAGTCCTTGTGATATTTGGTAATTGGATTCAGGGTATAGTAATCACATGACTGGAAACATGGATTTATTTTCTAGTTTGGATGAGTCAGTACAATTTGAGGTTACGCTTGGGAATAATAACAAAGTGACTGTATTAGGCAAAGGTACAATAGATATCTTAACTAAAAAGGGGGAGCAAAAGGTTATTTATGATGTGCATTATGTTGCAAGTTTGAAACATAACTTGATAAGTATTGGTCAATTGATCCAGAAGGGCTATAGAGTTTACATGGAGCATAATGAGTGTGTGATTTTAGATAAATTGTCTAACAACTAGCTGATTGTGAGAATCAAACCTGACTTGAAGAACAAAACAATCCAAACTGTTAAAAATCAAATAATATACAATTTGGAACTGCATTTAAAGCAGAAAATTCAGATTTAAAAGATAATACATAGTTTGAAGACTTGGCACAATCTGGAGCAACAAAACAAACAAGCATTGCATTGGTTTAGTCCAGCTCCAAAGAACAAATTGAATCAACATTTCAATTAGTTGTCAAAGATGAATCATGTCTATGGCATTTCAGATTTGGGCATCTAAACTTTGGTGCATTAAATTTGTTGCGTAGGAAGAACATGGTAAAAGGTTTGCCATTAATTGAGAAACCAGAAAGAGTTTGTGAAGGATGTATCTTTGGCGAACAACATAGAGAGTCTTTTCCAGTTGGCAAGTCAACAAGAGAAAAAACACCACTTGAGATTATTCACTCAGATATTTGTGGGCAAATGCAAACACCATCTATAGGGGGATGCACTTATTTTGATCCTTTCATTGATGACTTTACAAGAAAAACTTGGGTTTATTTTTTTTAAAAACAAGTCTGATGCATTTGCTTATTTTTTATAGTTTAAAGCTCTTGTGGAAAAGCAAAGTGGTTACTATATTAAAGTTTTAAGAATAGACAAAGGAGGTGAATACATTTCTAATGAATTCTTGAATTTTTGTAAAAGACATGGTATCCATAAACAATTTACAGCTAGTTACACACCACAACAAAATGGTGTATCTAAAAGAAAAAATTGGACCATAATGGAAATGGCCTAAAGCATGTTGATAGCAAAGCATTTACTAAATGAATATTGGGTTGAAGCAGTGGCAATTGCAGTTTATATCATGAATAGATGTCCAACAAAGAGTGTGAAGAATAAAGTTCCTCAAGAGGCTTGGATAGGTATGAAATGTAGTGTTTCTCATTTTAAAGTATATGGTTGTGTTGCATATGCACATATTCCAGACGAGTTGAGGAAGAAGTTAGATAATAAAAGACAAAAATGTATATTTGTTGGTTATTCAGAGGATACAAAGGCATATAAGTTATTTAATCCTATCACTAGAAAGATCATAATGAGTCGTGATGTTCAGTTTGTGGAGAACGAAGCATGGGATGGGAGTGTAGAGAAAAATGTAAACATTACAAGATTTTATCATCATGATGATATGGAAGATGAAGTACTTTCATCATCAAGAACAACAACATCTTCTTCTCTTGGGATAACACCACAAGTTGTAGCTCAAGTTACACCTCCATCTACAACAAGGAGATCTTTAAGGTTACAGTCAACACCAAGATTGGAACAGACACCGCATCAAACTCTGGCATCTACTTCAGCTGGAATACTTGGAGCAAGTCCATCAATTTCAGCAAGCAGTAGTTCTTCTTTAGATCCAACTCTAGCAAGCATGCTACCACATAAGACAAGGAGCCTTAGTGAGTTGTATAATGTTGATACAACTAATTCATTTTCAGTATTCACCTTATTTTCTCAAATCGATGATCCATTATCGTTTGAAGAAGCTATTAAATAAGAAACATGGGCTCAAGCCATGGACGAAGAAATTGATGCTATTGAAAAGAATCACACATGGGAGTTAGTGGATTTGCTTGAAGGCAAAGATGTGATTAGTGTGAAATGGATTTACAAAACAAAACAAGATTCTGATGGAAAAGTACAAAAATATAAAGCAAGGCTAGTTGCAAAGGGCTTCACACAATAGCCCGGGATAGATTTCAATGAAACTTTTTCTCCTGTTGCATGGTTGGACACAATTAGGACTCTATTGGCTATTGCTGCTCACAACAAATGGTTTGTGTACCAAATGGATGTAAAGTCAATATTTTTAAATTGTTACCTAGAGGAGGAAGTGTATGTGAAACAACCACAAGGTTATGAGATACCGGGTCATGAGAATGAGGTATATAGATTGAAGAAGGCACTTTATGGATTAAAACAAGCTCCTAGAGCTTGGTACAACCGTATTGATTCTTATCTCATTTAAAATGGATTCCAAAGAAGTGGTTGTGAACCGACCTTATACATCAAAGTCAATAATCAAGGTAACATTCTAATTGTTTGCTTGTATGTAGATGATCTAATCTTTACAGGCAATCTTGACATAGATGCTTTCAAAAAAACAATGAAGAGTGAATTTGAAATGACATATTTGGGGTTTATGAAATATTTTTTGGGTATTGAAGTCCATCAATATAATGTTTGAATTTTTATTTCACAATCTAAATATGCTGGTGATGTCTTGAAAAGATTTAATATGTTGAATAGTAAGGCAGCCCCAACACCACTTATGAAAATTTTTTGAAGTTAAGCTAAGAGGATGATGGACCAAGTGTCGATCCAACACTATTTAAAAGGTTAGTTGGGAGTTTAATGTATTTGACGAACATAAGACCTGACATTATGTATGGTGTAAGTTTGATCTCAAGATTTATTGAGTCTCCAAAAGACTCTCATTGGCAAGCAGGTAAATGGATACTAAGATATGTGAGCGGTACAAAGGACTTTGGCATATTGTATTTTATTTTAGTTGATTTCAGTCTTGTTGGTTACACGGATAGTGATTATGGGGGTAGCATAGATGATAGGAAAAGCACTTTTGGGTATGCTTTTCACTCTGGTACAGGTGTTGTGTCATGGGCATCAAAATGATAGCCCATCGTGACTCTTTCTTCAGCTGAAGCTGAGTATGTGGCAGCCACTAGTGCAGCTTGTCAAGCTGTTTGGATATGAAGGATGTTAAAAGACTTAATGAATGATAAAAAGAAGCCACTACAATATTTTGTGACAATAGTTCAATTATTGCATTGTCCAAAAAATCATGTTTTTAATAAGAGAACTAAGCATATTGATACTAAGTATCATTTTATTAGAGAGCTTGTCAACAACAAAGAAATTTGTCTAGATTTTTGCAGATCTGAAGACCAGTTTGCAGATATATTTACAAAGCCATTGACAAAAGATACATTTTAGTATTTACGAAGCTAATGAGGTGTATTTGATCAGTCAAGTGTTTACAGATCTGAAGAAGTTTGATCAAATTTTTGATGATCCCAAGTTGTTCATAATTAAGGGGGAGTATTGGAAAAATGGTAATTAATTCACAAGGGAGTATTGGAAAAATGGTAATTAATTCACAGTTGGCAATTTTGTTTGTTTCTACAACCGACTGCTTTAGGAAGATAAGATTTTCTTCTATCCTTATTCTCCAACAGTGAAGATCGGATTTTGGTTTTGTCCTCTCTTCAATTGACTACTCACTCAGGAAAATCTGATTGTTATATCAAATCATGGTTTAATCCTTATCTTCTTACTTGCCATGTAGTGCAAATTAAGTGCCTTTCTGTAGTTATAAATATAGAAGGCTATTGTAATTTGTTACATAGAGAATAAATAAAAAGAGGGATTTTCCTCTTATGCTGTAACATAGTGTATGGTGCTGCTGTTTAGTTTTGCTCTGTTTTGCCAAATTAAATCCCTTGTTTTCTGCCAGTTGAATCCTCTATTTTCAAGCATTGAGCTTTTTTTACATTCTCTGTCTCCCATAAAACCTTCATCCAAATCCCAAGTGTTAACATTACAATGCAGTATGTCAAGGAGAAATTTGAGAGCATCCTCGACTATTAAGTTAACAAAACAAAGAAAATGGTAGAGAGGGAAATGAGAATGTGTAAAATAGTGGAATTAAAACATGAATTGATGGAATGCAGAATATGAAGTGAAAAGAGGAGGCATCATGAGTAGAAAGGAAACCAAATGAAATTTGAAAGGGCCTTAATCCTATATGAAGACCGATACATGTATAAAATGGAGTGGGTAAAGGTGTAGGGGGGCTAT
Organism: Cryptomeria japonica; assembly: GCF_030272615.1. Lineage (NCBI taxonomy): Eukaryota > Viridiplantae > Streptophyta > Pinopsida > Cupressales > Cupressaceae > Cryptomeria > Cryptomeria japonica. Next base: position 367,080,520 of record NC_081407.1, read on the forward strand.
ATAGTAAAGTGAAGCTAAGATTAAAGGAAACAAAGGAGAAGCATTGGCCGAAAATGAATATTGATGGGTTGTTGACAAGAAAGAAAGAGAGATAGTAGTGTGAGTGCAGATCTAAGTTTCAGAGAGGTTGTGAAGAAGAAGCGAGGCCAATGAGAGGGCCAATTTTATAAAATATTTGTAAATATGTTTTTTTTTGTGATTTCATGAACATGTATTTCATCGTTGCAATCTAATTTTTAAGTTGAGTGCAGAAAGTATCTGCTAGTGTTGTTTTTGTGTTTGAGTTGAAGTTTGAAGGCAATGAACGGAGTTTTTTTTTTCTTGCATCAAATGGTATCAGAGTCAAAGGTTTTGAGTGCGTAGGTACAACGTCAAACATGAGGTAGCCTATGTTAGGACCTGCAGGTGAAGAGTGGAACTGCGTGAAAATTCGACACTCATGAGGCAGTTTGCACTTGTGAGTGTGAAGTAGTTTTGGAGAGCTCAAAATGATTGTTGTAGGTGTGTGAAGTAGTTTTGGAGAGCTCAAAATGATTGTTGTAGGTGTGTGAAGTTCTGATCGGTTGAGAGCTTCAAGCCATAAATGAAAGTGTGATGTGTGATAAGTGATTACAGCAGTTGAGAGGATGAGTTTGATAAAGAGGATGGGGTTGGTCGTGAATAGGCCCGTTTTAATTTTATTTTTAGAGTGATATTGGGAAGAGAGCTATGGGATGTCGAGAAGCCCATTGAGGAAGGATAGCTGTAAGAAGAAGGTGAAAGAAGTGAGAGTAGTTCACACAAATGAATAGAAGAATGGAGAGAGAAGAGTGGAGGAAACGATCATGGTGGATCGTCAGTTGGCAAGTGAAAGTGGAGAATGTGATGCTGGAACCAACCTCCACTCTATCTATAAGACTGAACCAACCCAAACCCCAACCCTTGCAGATTGAGGTAAAAGATGAAGTTGAGGTTGTGGATTTAGATGTTGTAGCAGAGGTTTATTGAAGACTTGATGAAGAGGGCATGTGTCTTGCAGAGGAGATAAAAAAGATTAACGACTTCAATGAAGAAGAAGACATTATAGCAGAAGAGGTTGAAAAGGATGTTATAGCAGCTGAGGAGGTAATTGACTTTTCTAAATTTTGTGAAAAACAGATAAAAAGGGATGAGCTAGTGCAAGAAGATGCAATTGCGAATGTTGCACATGTAGAAGCCAGAGAGACAGTGCAAGTGGATTTGCAAAATTTACAAATTTGTATGGGGATATGGAGTGTTTGCATGTAGAGCATGTTGAGGATTTTGTAGGGCATTGATGGAGGATGTTGTAGGAAATTGATGAGGTCAGATGGGAGTGGTGTTGCATGAAAAAGCAAGATGGGGGTTTGGGAATCAAATATTTGAAAACACAATGCATAGCCCTTGCTACAAAGTGGATTGTGAAAGCTATAGAGGGGAATGAGCCTTGGAAAGTCTTAGTCAGATAGATCATCTTAAAAGCGTACCTTGAATCTGCAAGAAGATGAGATAACATCCATATTGTTGACAACCTCTTCTCTAACTTTAACATTATGACTTATTGTTTTGTAGTCTTTCACAATATTTGGAGGGCTTAGGGGACTTGTACAGGTTTGATTATAGATAATGATGCTCTTGTTATTAATCAAGGAATAATAAATGACTGGAGATGCCCATGGTGGAATCTAAGACATAAGGGAAAACCATTGGCCTTTCTACATGGGTGTTCTACTAGGAAATGGAATAAACTGTGTTATTCTACTTTTCAATGATAATTTTTTGCAATTGCATGCTTAAAAATTACATCACATTACAAAATGAATTTAATTTTTCAACTAGTAATAAGAGAACATTTGCTGTTTTTGAAAAGAGTCTGATGTGTCTAAAGCAACTTGTGCAAATTAAAGAAGAGAATGAATGCATCTCGCATGCTAAATGGGCAAATGGTTCTCCTTTCTTGAAGCTTAACCATTCTGATTACATTCGTGATCATATTAATAAGGTCTAGAATTTGAATTGAGATGTTAGAATATTGTCCAAAGTCTCCATTAATTGTTGGTTTGGTCTAGGTGATCCTAAAAAGAAATGTTTTAGATGGCAAATGTTGGTGCGAAAATTACCATTTGATGATAAGTTTGCAATATGTCATGTTTGTGGATGTCCTAAAAATTACATGCATTTGTTCTTCAAATGTCGGTATGCAACCTCTGTCTATTCCTTTTTCATAGGTCTAATTAATGGGTGGAACATATGTGACGTTAACTCTTTGTCTGAAATTGTAATTGGTCACGTTAAGGGGCTTAAATAAAAGGAATAAATGTTTTGGTTCTGTCTTTCTACTAAAATTATATGGGTCTTGTGAGAAAAGCGTAATGAACATCTTTACCGAGGAAAGGATAGAGTCCTTACTGGGTTTTCTTTTAGACTCACATCCTTATTGATTATTGAATAGGTCACCCTCACAATAAAATTACCAACAAATATATTTAGGAAGGTGATCGAAGAAGGCTCCTCCTCCTTGTTCAAAGAAGATATTAATGAAGCAAATTATTAGCCTCAAGAGTTGAGGCAAGTGGACAAAAAATTCCAAGAAGAATACATTGATGTTCAAAATGCATACATTAAGGAGCACCAGTATTAGTTCAGAAGGGATGCAATAGTGAGGTACATGGAAGTGTCCCATCAGAACTTTGACACTTCTAGCTGGGAAAGGATCTGCCCTCCTCTAGGCACCTATAAATCCTATAAGAAAAGCATGGGACAACCGAAGAATCATGACAAAAGCAAGAGGAAGGGTAAATAGGTGGCTGTCAGTGAGGAGCAGTAGGAAGAAGATGAAGAGAAGCAAGATGAGGAGGAACAACAACAAGATGAATAGATAGGATTGTAGAATGAAGATGAGAACTAGTATGATGACAACAAAGGTGTTGAGGCAACACGACAGGATGAGGATGCTGATGAAGTGGGGCAAAACATGAACTATGATTAAGGATGATATTATTGTGCTTTTTGGTTATATGGGTCAATCTATTTACATGTTTTTAGTACCTATTAGATTGCAATACTTTTCTTCCAGATGTAGGTTGTCATGTCATGATAGATTTGAATGTTTTGGTTTTCGTTGTATTGTGATAGTTTGGTGAGCTTGGATAGGGTTTATGAAGTGATCTTCTTGATCACTACTTGATGTATCTAGATCGTTGATATTTTTTTGTTTAACAAAATTAATATACAATCTTCAATTGAAAAAAACAAATCTCAACATGACTAACTCATAAATACAAGAATACATTTAAAGCTTAAAATTTCTTCCATATAATCATAATGAGTAATATAATTATCTTAAAACATCTCTTTCACAGACCAAAAGAAAAATCAATTCATATTTATATTTAAAATATTGTTTACAATAAGTAAGTACCTTCAATTAATATTTGGAAGTTTACAATAGTTTAGATTATACAAATTCTAAAATTTTAAGATGCACCCGCTTTTAATATTCGGATTGTAAATATGGAATTAAAAGATTTATGCAAATTGTGTGTAGGGATTCCGCAGGTCCTTTTTTCCTGACTTTTATCAATCATATCAGAACGAATAATAAAAAGATGGCATTCTACTGTAACTTGACAAACAGAATAAGTGGTCCACGTAAGAATTTAAATTTACATGGACACCGACGAATGATTCCTCACCTTTTGCATTATATGACATGCATCTATTTATTCTTTGATGTTCTTAACTTTAATCATGAACCCGCATTCCACCATGAGAAGAATAGAGGTGATGACCATCGTCAAAATCATCTATTATTAAAAAAATATTGGTTTGACATTTACATTAAAACCTAAAACTCAATTGTACATTGTATTACTTTTCGAAAAGATTTAACAGCTGGAAATTATATGAATGATGTAGGTACGACTGCACTTAATGATGAAATGATCAATGTTGTAGTGGATCTTGAGAAGGTTGAGGGCTCTTTTGATTCAAGCCATGGTTCTATGGCCATTTCTCTTTTATTGATAATGTATTCCCCAATTTATATCAGTCAGATGTTTCAACAATGCAATGCATGAGCAAACATGATATCTCAACTTAATGACTAAGAAAAGGATTTTTCGGGGGTTATAAAACGCTTTCATGTTACACAACAAAGTGGGGTCCCAACACTTGAAATGGGCAAGCTTAGCAGAAGTGAGATTGTAGCTGGGGATCATATTTACAGTCCAAGGCCGCTCGGCTATGACCATCATGGTACACTCATTTTGAATTTGTTAATTGTTGATATTTTTATATTGAACAATATTTTTGAGATTTGAATTTAAGACCTTTCATATAAGAAGAAATTTGTAGCTGATTGCTGCAGTGTGGGGTCATCCCCTAAATTTGTTAATTGTTGATTTTGTTAGCGCACAGTAAACTATTTGTTCTGCACGTGATTTATGGAGAACACGCTTGCATATGCATTGTGAATGTAAGCTAACTAAAGAGTTTTAAACTCAATCTACTTCATTATTTCAGTTTAACTTTTCTACATCTTTAGAAATTTCATGCATCTCATGCACAATTTCTGCTCCTGTGATCTATATATCATTTGTAATCATACAGATTTGTAATGTAATGAAAATTGAATTAGGTTACCAAAAATCCAGACCCATACATAGCAGCAGCCAGCTTTCTCGCAGCTTAATTCAGTTTTGATTTTCTTCTCTATCTTGCTTGCAAGTTTTGCTTATTTCTTTTTTTTTGCTAGATCTATTTTATTTTACAGGGATAACTGCAAAATTCTACAGATTTTTCATTGCTAAGTGAGATGGATGCAACACTGGATAATTTTGATCGACCATTTGCTGTCTTTATATCCAATCCACTAAGGAATTTGATTCCCACTTATTAAAAAATAAGTAGAAACCATCTGTGAATATGAAAGTAAAGTTTAATTGTATTTTGTTATTGGAATACAGGTATTTATGTTGGGGAGAATCGGGTGACACATTTTACAAGCTCCGCATAAGGCACGTCTTGTGCGAGCTCGAGTGGTGTGTTTGGTCCGTGCTCTGCTTGCGGCTTCCATAGCTGAATGAGTGGAGCAGTGCCTAGGTGCCTACGAACTAAATGGTGAGGCATCCTTATTAATCCGGGATTGGGTGCTTTAATGCATCGATGCATATGGTTATAAACAAAATTAAACTTTTCGTCTAGGCTAATTCAATGAAGTAGTATACATGGAGGGCATAGAGTAATTTAGATTAAACAAGTGTTTGCAGACTGTATAAGGGTTGAGTTTAATGGCTTAAAAAGTTGATTTTTATTGTAGAGATCTATGATTGTTTATAATAAAACTTAAATTTTAAAAAAATAAATATCAAAATTAGTCTTTAGCATATATTGCAGTATATTTATTTACTTTTATAAAAAATAAGTTTTTTTATGCTTTTATTTTGATAGTTTTATAGCTTATATAAATAAAGGGATTCAAGTTTAAAATTTAATCACTATTTGAAGGAAATTACAAGTTGGACCATGAATTCAATGAATTCAATGTATTGAATGTACACCTTATTAATTACAAATTTATGCAAGGAAATCTTTTCAAATTAGAGGACTAGTTCATTTGGGGTTTGGATCTTTGTTATGAAATGAAAAATAAGAAATAGGAATAGAGATTTTCTTTTATTATGAGCATATTCATATTCAATGGGATGACCTTTAGTCTATTTTTATAGAGTTAATTACTTTTTTTATGAATTATTTTATTTTATAAATAAATATAATTCTGAATTTTTCTTATCTTTGAATATTTAAGATCTCAAGTAAATATGTTTGGCTTTCTCACATGATTCTAAGTATCATATGAAGTTGAAGATCTTAATTAGACATTTGAACCTTAGAACCATTGAAATCCTATTTCAATGTCTTTTTTAAACAAACTAAAATTATAATTATAAATTTAATAAACTGAAATTAATCTAATTCTTCCATCTTCATTCTTAAAAGAAGAATAGAAAAATATTAAATTCTAAAATATAAGAATGTAGAATTAAATATATTCTTTCATGTCTATCCTTTTTTGTAGTAGTGAAATTTGCAAACTTGATTGAGGTAGGGAAGTAAGAACCCTTCTTCTGACCTCTCAATGTATCTTATCTATTTCATTAAGTTTACAAATTACCTCTAGAAAGAAAATTCTTCTTGGTACACACCTTGGTAGCACAAGACATCCATACACTCTCATTTCAGTAGCATTGGTATAAGATACTAATCTCCCCAATTATGTGAAATCACAAGATTGGGATTTCTTTTAGCAGATCTAAGGAAATCCAACTCTTCTTTGGGTCCTCTTAGTTTTGTTTCTCTAAAATAGCTCAAAATCTTTCCTACAAAATGGTCTTGAAAAGTCACATAATCTACATTTTCACAATTTTCATCTCATACATATGTCCAACACTAGATAGGGAGCATGTTACAATTACTATTATTCATTCTCACTTGAATTTTATCATTCCACAAAATTCTCCATGGATATATAAACATATGCAAAAGTAATGAATACCATTTAAACTCAAACTTTTTAAGATGTTCTTTGGCTACAATAAGCTTCTCATGCATTATATCTACAAGAAAAGTAAAAAAGTCAAATATAATGTTGGCCATGAGATTCTGAATGTTAGAAGCCATATACATGAACTCTATTAATACTATGAGGATCCAGTTAATACTGAGAGGGGGGGTGAATCAATATTAACACAACTTTATAACTTCAATCCAAAATTAGATTTATAGCAGATCTAAAATCATTCGACACATAAACCAATTCCCTTATCAGATCTCTTACTCTCTTTATAATATCAAAACACTTATTAGCCACTTATGCAAACTCATTAATCCGATTATTCATCAACTCAATATTTGATCAACAGATACTCATATCAACTTATTATCATATCATAATGCCTCATCTATTAATTCATTAACATTACCAGTAACCACTTTCATATCTCTAATAAACTAAGATAAACTCTCATAACTGGTAATCAAAAATAATGCATATAAACAAGAACATCACATGAAAAGCATTCCACACATGAACACCATAATTTTTTGACGTGGAAGCCCAAATGGGAAAAACCACGGTGGGAGTTGGTACCCACAAGTATTTGTACTCTTTTGAAGTACGCCCTGTTAGGAGCTTACAATACGCCCTGTTAGATCACCCGTTTAGGAGCTTGATAACCTATTAGGATCAACCTCATGTGAGGATTTACCACTCTTTTTGAGAGTTGCCCTATTAGGGGACTTAAATATTTAAGGCCTATTAGGATCTACCCAGTTAAGGGATTTATCCTGTTGCAACTGTTAGGGAATAACAACAAAAGAATGATCTGTAACTTGTACTTCTCAGCTTGCTAAATCAGATCCAATTATTCTCAACACTCTACAACTCTTAGGCAGATCTCAATCTTCTCTGGGACGGGTCAACACAATCTTCTCAGACCACTGACACAATAAACATCAACTATGTCATCCTAAATAGCCATCTCAACTAGGTTGGCCACTAAACCCTAGTTACATCATAAAATTACAATAAAAATCATTTAGGATCATATCTGATCATTATACAGATCATTACATCAGATTAAAATGCAATATCAACCATTGGTTGATCGAAACCCATCACAAAAATCCTATCTGTACCAAAGTCAAACCTCAAAACACTCCACTAAGCATTTCACACTTTCCCAATAAATTCCTCCTTGAATCACGCCAAAACATCCTTCAAATATTTCACGCGGGTTGTGACGTGTTACCTCTTTCATGTAGACTTGTTGTTGATCATCGACATAACAAAAATCGTAACCGGTTCGATACATTCTTTACCGATCCTTAAACCCTACTAAAACCCTAGCAAGACTTCATAAAAAATTTGAAATAAGTCTTTCGGTAATCACCAGAAGTTGTGGTTTCAGTCACATACTCAATTCCATCATAAACTCTTTCATTCCAAACCGCAAGTCACCAAACATCACCAATCACCTGATTTAAGCAAAACATCTCTGTTTTACCGGTTAAAGTCCTAATTCACAAACTTCAGTCCTTTGCTGGTAAACCTTGTCTCCGGTAGACCAAATCACTTAGATGATAAACTGAAACATCACAAACCGTCAATAATCACTTTCAAACATCAGTTCACATCAGTTGCCATTAATGACAACACAAATAACTGTTCATGTCATCTAAACACAAAATCTCAGTGTTCTATATTCTACCAATTTAGTCATCATCCTTCAACTGCTTCACCTCATCTGCATCATCTCATCTACATCAGTTATGACAAATGCCAACATTCTCCCCCTTTGGCATTGATGGCAACACCAATCAGATAAACAATCAGAGCAACACACATACTACATATTATCTGCAACTTGCTTGTCGGTATCACATCATCTATCGGTTTTGTTCTTTGTCTTCTCCCCCTTAAACAATGCTTCTCTGATCTCTAACTTTTCATATCTGATTATCTTTTCTTCTCCCCCTTTGATAGCAATGCCAAAGGTGTAAATGCATCACTTGTCTTCATACTGTTGTTGTCTCTTCCATCATTTATGCTAATCAAATCAGAAACTTATATCAGAACATTAAATCAGATCGTTTCATCAAACTTGCTCCCCCTATGGAGTAGCCTACATCTTCATCAATCCTAAGCGAAAGATAAACATGAAATCCACAGTATCGATGCCTTCTCTAGCATCTAGCTCTTCCGGTGTAGGGGTCTAACCCCTAATTTACCTCTAAGAAACTCAAAGGTAGCCTTTGGTAAGGGTTTAGTAAAGATATTAGCTAATTGATCTTTACTCTTCACATATTCCAACTTCACCTGTTTGCCTTGAACTCTTTCTCTTAGAAAATGATACTTTAATTCAATGTGCTTGGTTCTAGCATGAAGTGCAGGATTCTTAGAAATATTTATTGCACTTGTATTATCACAATAGATAGTCACTGGTTCAAACTTATCTATCTTGAATCCTTCTAGCACATGTCTCATCCATATGGCTTGCATGCAATTCATGGGTGCAACAACATATTCAACTTCAATTGTAGATTGAGAAACACATGTATGTTTCTTGCTCGTCCATGCCACTAGTCTTCCACCAAGTAGAAAGGCTCCACCAGTTGTTCTTTTCTGGTCATCCACATTACCTGCCCAATCAACATCAGTAAAGACATCCAAATTGAAATCTCCTTTGTAGAGATACCATAAACCATAGTCTACTATGAACAACATAGTGTAGCTTACCAGTCATAGATATGTACTCTTTAACACTAACATCAGAGGAATCATTTTGCTTTGATAACTTGCAGCCTGTCACCATCGATGTTCCTACCGGTTTGCAGTCTTCCATGTTGAATATTTTCAACACTTCTTTGATATACTTTCTTTGAAAAAGAAAGATACCACCATCCAGTTGCTAGCCCTGTAATCCAATAAAGAACTTTATTTCACTGATTAGAGACATTTTAAATTTATTTTTCATCTTATTAGCAAAGTTCATACACATATCATCACTGCCACCAAAAATAATGTCATCTACAAGCACTTTTGCTATCAGCATCTTGTCTCTATCAGTTTTCAGATAAATGTTGTTGTCCTCACTAGTACGTTGGAATCCAATCTTGATCAAATGCGCATGGAGTCTCTCATACCATGCTCTTGGTGCCTGCTTAAGACCATACAAAGCTTTATGCAGCTTACACACCATGTCTTTATCATCAGTCAAGGAGAATCCATCTGGTTGTTCAATGTATACTTCTTCTTCTTAAATTCCATTCAGAAAGGTTGGTTTGACATCCATTTGATAGACTTTGAAACCTTTATATGTAGCAAATGCCAACATCATCCTTACACCTTATAATCTAGTAATTGGTACAAATGTTTCACCATAATCCTCTCCTTCTTCCTGTGCATATCCTTTGTAGACTAACCTTGCTTTATTTCTCACAACTCTTCCTTCTTCATCCAACTTATTCCTAAAGACCCATTTTGTTCCAATTACATTCTTATCCTCTGGTCCAGGGACAAGTGACCATGTCTGATTCTTCTCAATTTGATCTAATTCTTCATTCTTTGCATTCACCCAATCATCATCCTTTAGTGCTTCCTTAATTGTCTTGGGTTCCATTGTAGAGATCAAACAAGAGTTTTCTTAGATCTTTCTCCTGGTTTGTACACCTGTATTCTTATCACCAATTATCTTCTCTTGTGAATGGTTCAATCTGACATATCTAGGTATACCCTGTGCTGGTTCTGCATCTTATGCATCATATTCTATATTTTCTTCATCACTGTCATCGCTTACCGATTGAGCATCTCTTATCAGTTGAGCACCTAATTTTGCATTTGTCAGTTCTTCATTATTTTTTGCCCGGTTCAATGATCACAAGTTTTTCCTCATTACCATCCTTTTCAGTTTTTGATTTGCCTTACTCTTAGAAGAGTAACCAAGAAAAATTCCTTCATCAGATTTTGCATCAAATTTCTCAATGCAGTTATCTCTCTTAATAAAACATTGACTTCCAAAGATTTTAAAATAACTTACACAAAGATTTTTTCCATACCATAGCTCATAGGATGCCTTATTGTTACCTCTCTTTACTAGTACTCGGTTTAAAGTGTATACAGCAGTACTGACCTCTTCTCTCCAAAACATCTTAGGAGAATCACTCTATAATAACTTGTTTCTAGCAGCATCAATTATTGTCTTGTTCATCCTTTCCGCTATGCCATTTTGTTGTGGTGTCCTCGTAGTAGACATCTGTCTCTTGATACCTTGTTCATCACAATACTTAACAAATTCATCAGATGTGAATTCACCTCCTCGGTCTGATCTTAAACACTTCAAGTTCTTACCGATCTCATTCTCAACCAGAGATTTAAATGATTTAAACTTACTAAATGCTTCTAATTTCTCCTTCAAAAATGTCACCCACATCATTTTAAAATAGTCATCGGTAAAAATCATGAAATACCTATCACCAAAATAACTTTTTGTTCTCATAAGGCCACAAAGATTAGTATGTACCAAATCTAAAACATTCTCAAAAGTACAGTTATTGCTCTTGAAAGAAATAGAGGTCATCTTACCAATTTGACAATCTTTACATATCACATTATCCAGTTTAACAATTTGTGGCAATCCTCTTACAACACTTGACTTACTTACCTTCACCAAATTATCAAAATTAACATGAAAAAATCTCTTATGCCATAACCAGTTGTCTTCCATTCTTGCAACCAGACAATTATTAACATTACTATTCAAATAAAATAAGTTACCTCTTGTTTGCTTCCCGCTAGCAATCAGTTCACCATTACCTCCAAAAATTCTGCAGACTCCACTTTTAAACTCAAGAAAATAACCTTTATCATTGAGTTGACCAACACTTAATAGATTATGCTTTAGACCATCAACCCAAAACACATCATCAACATTACTCTTCCCATTTAAAGAAATAGAACCTTTACCTTTCACCATGCAGGGAAAGTTATTCCCAAATCTAACAACTCCACCATCAAATTCATTAAGGGTTATGAACTTACTTTTGTCTTCGGTCATATGGTGCGAGAAACCATTGTCTATAATCCATTCATCACTGTTCTCCATATGAGATACCAGTGCCTTTTTGTCTGACAATTCCTCCTTCATGACTACAAACCCAGTTTCTTCATTGTCATCTTCATCTTCAGACTCCTCATCGGTCACTCCTTCATCTACTGCCACATAAAATTTCTTTTTGCCCTTTCCTTTATATTTTCTAAATTTCTCCTTCTTGTTAGCATTAGGACAATTATAAGCAATATGACCAATTCTACTACAAGAGAAACACTTTAAAGGTAGTTTTCCTTTATACTTACCGATGCCTCTTGGAAATATTTTTGCTAACAGTGCCTCAAGTTCCATCACATTATCTTCATTGTCCTCATTTCCCCAGTTACTTCCATGACTTGACCTGCACTTATCTTTTCCTTTTCTAGCAGATGAACCGGTAACAAAATCTTTAAAGGCAGATTCACTAGATTTAGTAACACTGTTGTCAAAACCATTTAATTCAAAGGTTGTAAGCTTGCCAATTAATGAATCATTAGTTACCTTATCCTTTCCAATAGATCTAAGATCTTGGATTGCAGATACTCTTATAGAATACTATGGTAGAAGAGTTCTAAGCATTTTACTTACTTTAGTATCATCCTCAATCTTTCCTCCAACACTCTTTATACTACCAACAACTTCTTTGATTCTCTAACCATACTATGCAATATTTTCTCCTTCAAGCATCCTCATGTCATCAAAATTTCCTCTCAAGATTTCCTCTTTGGCTCTTTGTACATGCTCATCTCCTCCATATATTGTCTCTAGCTTTTCCCATACCTCATGAGCAGTTTCCATTCCTTGAATATTAATATATTCTGAATCATATAGGAAACTTACAATAGCTTCTAAGACTTGCATATTTTCTTGCTTCTCTTTGAGTTCATTCGGTGTCAAGGGAGTAGTAGTAGGAGAAACATATATGTTTTCCATATGTTTCCAATATTGTGCACCAAGAACTTTAATGTACATCTTCGTCTTGTCTTTCCAGATCTTGTAGTTATCCTTGTTGAACTTAGGACCCTCTTTCTTCATCATCTTGTCTTCCTCAGAATCGTTTCCTCAAGCGGTTAGGCTTTCTGCACACAGAGGACCAAAAGCTCTAATACTAATTGTCAATACTATGAGGATATGGTTAATACTAAGAGGGGAGGGGGTGAATCAGTATTAACCAATTCCCTTATTAGATCTCTTACTCTCTTTATCAGATCAAAACACTTTTAGCCACTTATGCAAACTCATTAATTAGATTATTCATCAACTCAATATCTGATCAATAAATACTCATATCAACTTATTATCATATCAGAATGCCTCATCTATTAATTCATTCACATTACCAGTAACCACTTTCAGATCTCTAATAAACTAACATAAACTATCATAACCAATAATTAGAAATAATGCATATAAACAAGAACATCACATGAAAAACATTCCACACATGAACACCATAATTTTTTGACATGGAAACCCAAATGGGAAAAAACCATGGTGGGAGTTGGCACCCACAAGTATCTGTACTCTTTTTAATTACGCCTTGTTAGGAGCTTACAATACGCCCTATTAGGAGCAGACCCTATTAGGAGTCACCTGGTTAAGGGATTTGCCTAGCAATCCAGTTAGGAGCTTGATGACATGTTAGGATCAACCTTGTGTGAGGATTTACCACTCTTTTTGAGAGCTACCCTGTTAGGGGACTTAAATGTTTAAGGCATGTGAGGACCTACCCGGTTAAGGGATTTATCCTACTGCACCTCTTAGGGAACAACAACAAAACAATGATATGTAACTTGCACTTCTCAACTTGCTAAATCAGATCCAGTTATGCTCAACACTCTGCAACTCTCAGGCATATCTCAATCTTCTCTTGGATGGCTCAACACAATCTTCTCAGACCACTGACAGAATAAACACCAATTGTGTCATCCTAAATAGCTATCTCAACTAGGTCAGCCATTAAACCCTAGTTACATCATGAAATTACAATACAAATCATTTAGGATCATATCTGATCATTATACAAATCATTACATCATATTACAATGCAATATCAACTGTTGGTTGATCGAAACCCATCACAAAAATCCTATATGTACCAAAGTCAAACCTCAAAACTCTCCACTAAGAGTTTCATACTTTCCCAAGAAATTCCTCCTTGAATCGTGCCAAAACATCATTCAAATTTTTCACATGGGTTGTTCCGTGTTACCTCATTCATGTAGACTTGTTGTCGATTATCAACATAACAAAAATCCTTACCAGTTTGATACATTCTTTACCGGTCCTTAAACCCTACTAAAACCCTAACAAGACTTCATAAAAAAATTGAAATAAGTCTTCTGGCAATCACCAGAGGTTGCGGTTTTGGTCACATACTTAATTCCATCATAAAATCTTTCATTCCAAATCGCGAGTTGCCAAACATCACCAATCACCTGATTCAAGCAAAACATCTCTGTTTTACTGGTTAAAGTCCTAATTCACAGACTTCAGTCCTTTGCTAGTAAACCATGTCTCTAGTAGACCAAATCACTTAGATGACAAACTGAAACATCACAAACCATCTGTAATCACCATCAAACATTAGTTCACATCAGTTGCCATCAATGACAACACAAATAACTAATCATGTCATCTAAACACATAATCTCAGTCTTCTATCTTCTACCGGTTCAGTCATCATCTTTCAATTGCTTCACCTCATCTGCATCATCTCATCTGCATCAGTTATGCCAAATGCCAACAAAGTTGACATGTGCATTTTGGCCTTAGCATCATGGTCCAAAATTTGACACAAACTATATTATGTCTTAAAAAAGTAGTCCTCAAATTTGTCTATTCCAAATGGCTCCTTTTCAAATTGAGAAATTCAAAGAACAATTCCTCTAGGGAATTTGATTCTTAATTTTAGAATGTTGACTATCCTAAACACATACTAATGTGTTTCATACTTTTGTATAAAATGGTTAAAATTGACAGCTTTTGATGCTCTCTTGTTTAGATAAAAAACCTTTGAAATTGAATATTTTGATAAATTTACCATCCCTACACCAGTTACAGATAAAACACTTGTCTTTTGCATATCACATCTTTGAGCAACTGCTTTGATGAAGTCTACATCTAGGAAAACATTAGGAACTTCTAATCCTCCCATGTCCAAATACCATCCATTTATTAGGGAGAATTTATTTTAATATCTTTTCTTATATCAATGCTCAAAGAGACCCCATGATATCTCTAGTAAGTGAGAATCTTACGCACCAACAAGGTTATCCAACAAATTTTCATCTAGCCCCCCAAGACTACTAAGTATTAATGATCTCCTCTCTCCCATTAATTTCCTAAGTATGTCCTCATCTAACTTCCTTGATACTGTTGGAATTGTGTTGTCATTGATGTCAACTGGTATGGGATGACCACTAGGAGAAGAAATGAATGTGCAACACTATTATGAAGGAGTACAGGATGTGATATCTTGGATATCACTTTGTGTTGCAGAACACCAGTAAAGGTAAGGAAGATCACAAGTTAGTTACTGACTTGTGTGATGAGATGGAGAAGTGTTGTGAGCGGTTGCTTGTGATGAAGAGGTAGAAGGTTATCTGAATCACTTCAACACTGGTAGATGAATGAACCGGTATGCTGTGAGGTTGCAGAACAGTAGGACTCATGAGAAGCAATGACTGATAGTATGTGTGCTCACATCCACCAAGTAAGTAGGGCTTATCTCCTATATGCATTGAGTGTATTATAGCTTGAAGAGATAAGAGTGAAGAGGTAAAGGAAAGCACTTGAAGGATCACACCGGATCTACCGGTAAATTGAAGAAATGCCCTAAGTGCATAAGATCAGGATTATGCACTAAAATGTAAAGAGAAGGCATGATTGAGATGCCTCTACATAGGAAGTGTGAAGTGTTTGTCACCTTGACAAACCGGTAGAGGAAAAAACAACATCGATCAGGAAGAAAGGCTGAGTAGGTGTAAACATAGGAATATGACCTCTCTAAAAAAAGATAGGAGTCCTGTGAAGGTTGATGACATAGTGTCATCAAGAGTGGTAATCAGTATATGAGTCCATGAGTTATATAAGCAAGGTGCCGTTACAGAATATTTCCCATTTGTGGGAATGAGTATACTTTGGATTTACCAGTCTAGAGATCGGTTTGTGTGATCCATTGACATGTCAAAATGAGAGTAGATATGATAATGTAACCAGTAGAATGGTTGAAACTGGAAGGGTTAGAAAACCGAAAGAAGTAAGGAACCGATAGGGTGGTTGGTCGGTGATACTACTTGGACCAACTTGAAGTGCGAAGCTGGCAGATAGTCGGCATGGAGTCAACATGGCAAACCCGCGTTTGAATAAAGATAGAATGTACATCGACAGGGTTGGTCAACTTTAATGAAAGGTCACCTAAATCACGTGACATGTCAAAGATTTATTGCAGTGGTTTGAGGCTCGAGGTCTGGAAGACAACTACGAGCCAGCTAAGATAAATTGAGAAGATCGAGGCGATGAAGGAAACATCTTGACAGATCTTTAGTGATTGATCGAAGGATTAGCTATGAGGGTAAAAAGAAAGTTGCCAGAAAAGAAAGGCATGATCGAGGAGATACGACTATGGCGGAGATGTGCATTCAAATGTTAGAAAGATCAGATCATGCAAGATCTGATTGGATTTAATTTGCCTCAAGGATAATGAGGAAACCCTAACCACCTAGATTTTGAATTGGCTTTTGGCGGGAAATCTGGGCTATAAGTAAAGAGGCCAAAGAGATTGTTTGTTGCTACTAAAGAGGTGAATATTGTGTTGTTGCAAAGTGGAAGACTTCTGCAAATAAGTACAAGATCAGCCAAGTGCTCAATGAGCATCTGAGAAGAGAGTGGAAAGAGAGTGAACCTAGTTGAAGCTTTCAACTGGTTGGAGAGAAGAACTGGGAGTTCTTATACCAGTAGAGTGTGATACCGGTGATGTGTAGAGAGTAAGGTGTAGATCCGACAGAGAAGTAGCAGGTGCAGATTAGGAAGAAGAGTGAGTCAGTAAAGGAGAGAAGGTACTTCATCGACAAAGTAAGACATTTGATAAGGTTGCAAGATTCACTTGTAACATGGTAACAACTTATTTATTTGAAGTTTACATTGTGAACAATGAGTTGTAGCTTGGTGTAGGGGTTGGTGCTCCTTTGGGTTGTAGCCCATAAATCTGATAGGGGTTGTAGCTCCTTGGGTTGGTGCCCTAAAGTTAGGGGTTGGTTCTCCTTCGGTTGGTGCCCTAAACATTGTAACTGTGTTTTATTGTGGGGTTGGATTGGAGCAGTAGTCTCCAACAACATTGTTCACCAAGGTTTTTCCCATCTTGGGTTTTCCTAGTATACGTTGGTGTTATGTGATGTCTCCTTGTGTGTGTGTGTGTGTGTGTATTTGAGTTAGTCTCATTACTAACTGGTAAGTCTACACTGTGCTTGATTCACAAACTGGTGTCGCTCATAAAGGAGATCTAAAAGGAAAAGTTTTGAGAACCACTGATTCACCCCCTCTCCCTCTCAATGTTGCATTGTGTCTAATAGATACTTGGGACAAAGTATCTTTCTTACTAATGTTTACTGCAACTGAGACTAGGGTCTAACTTGACTACCAAACTTTCATTTTTTCATGTAGAACAAATGACAATATCCAACTAAATTATGCTATAACTACAACTTCTGAACTTGAGGACGTGATTTTTTTGGCTAAATCACAGTTGAAAGTTTGTATTCACTGGTTATCTGCTACAAAACCCTAGTTTTATTTAAAAATTCTCATAGAGATTGAATTTGCAAACAAATTTTAAATACAATCAATTGTTATTAATGAGGCTATCTATATGGAGTACTTATTTGTATAAAATAACTGAAACCATGGCCTAAACCAATCATTTCACCATTACTTTAGTTCATGTTTGTTCTCTAGGACTGCAAAAGATGAGTGAATTAGATTCAACAAAGACTTTGGAACACTTTAAAAAATTTAAAGAAATTAGAGCACATTATATCAAAAATGAATTCACATTATGGATCCACGTGTCTCTATTGCATGCACTTGCAAAGGAAATTAGGTCCCAACAATCTTGCATTGTGGAATTGTGAAAACACTTTCCCATTACCTAGTTGACAAGTCGGATCGACCACATGTCATCATCACATAGAAAAGTAGCTCCAAGAAGGTACTGATACATCTAACACTATAAGGATGCACTTTAATTAGAAAATAATTTAGTTTAGAATATTCACTCACATCCCTTTGAAAAGTAAATCAGATCCCTACAAAAGATCTAATGACCAACATAGCCCCACAGTGCTGACAAGTTGGATAGGTTTGGAGCTCATGGGATTATGAAGACCATCAATTTTCTTTATTCTAACGAACATTGGTGGGATAAGGAATTGAGAAATATTAAGCTCTCGACTAGGAAAAAAATAAGAACTTGGGCAACCAATAACTAGGAGATGCAGTTGGTAAATATGTGATCTGATGAACAATGATGAACAACTAATATCCTAATCGGTACTAAGAGGGGGGGGTGAATCAGTACAAACAAAGACTTCCTTCAATATTTTGACACTCTCTTTACACAGATAACCGATTGTCTATACCACTGTACTTAACCATAGCAATACTAGTTAAATAAAAATGCTTCAGACATCTAAATCGGTTAACCAAAAGTACTTTAACAGATCTCAGATCTTGATAACTACTTTACTAGTTTAGTCATGCATGAGTAGCATCAATAATACCACAATCATTTAGCATTGCATGCATATTCAAATTTAATCAAAAACTACTCAATCATCACATGAAAACTTACAACCCATAACACACAGATTTTTCACATGGAAACCCAAATGGGAAAAACCATGGTGGGGATGAATACCCACAAGCTTGTTTTGAACTTTTTTGAAGTCCACTCTGTTAGGAGCCTAGTCTGGTTAAAGACTTTACAATAAGGTTTTGTTAGGAACCGATCCTATTAGTGATCACCCGGTTAAGGGATGGTTATAAACCATGTTAAAGGTTGAAACCCTGTTAAAGGTTACCTTGCTACAGGATTTAAAGAACTCAATGAACTTGAGTCACTTGGTTAGAGGATTTGTAATAAGCCTGTTAAAGCTACCTGTTCAAGGGATTTTCCTTCTATTGAAATGGTTAGAAGTCAACAGGTAAAGCTCTAATCTGATAACAACACTACTTACTAAGGCAGATCCTTTTTGGCTCCTCTCCTCTGTAATCACACTCTACAGATTCCACGCTCTAGTTTGGCAAGTATCTCAACATGCAGACACACACACAACTTTTTCCAACACAAACAATAACAAACACTATCGACCTTATAGACAACAATTAGGTCGGTAGTATAAACCCTAAACCCTAAATTTTTTTAGGTTTACAATTACAAGCGGTCCAATCTTGACCGTTAGAACCATATTGCATAGAGTGAAAATGATCTAAAACAAATCTCATCATTTTGCATCATCCAATCTTCACCGCATCTGGAAATCAGTAACCCATCATGCACACATCACACACCACTTAGAACATCGCAGATTCTTGAGGTAGGAATTCAATGCATTTGATCTTCATGCGCAAGATCCTCAAGAAAATCCTTCACTTGCACATAGCTGATGTGGCATCCTGATCCTTATCCTTATCATTCACAAAATACCATCGGTTGCACCGCACAGGCCATACCGGAAACCCTAGAACTGAACCGAGACTACCAACTGGTAGTCACACTTAGTGAAACCCGACACTGGTGCACTCCATCCCGGTCGACCATAACCGCTTCCAATATTCATACTAGTGCATACCGGTTCACTTGCTTGGTCATATATTGACATCAATGACAACATACACTATCACTGCTTCATCACATGCTAACATGATCTAGAACCCTTCAAGTCGTGACATAAGAGCTATTTACCTATAATAGAAAGTCAATGTGAAAATAGGAGCACCAAGATTTAGGGTTTAAAAATGCAGACTCACAAAGAACTAGAAACTAGGGTTTAAGCCTATGCAACATAACTAAGAGTTGTAGGATGACCAAAAGCCATAATTTTTCAAGGTTTCCACTAGATTCAACTTTGCATTAGATCTACTCATCCAATGGTTATACCAAAATAGATATCTCTAAAACCCCTTAATGACATACATGACTCTCATTATGAAATGTTAAGAAAATTAATTAGGGTGCTCAATCCATCTCTTACATAACCCCATGAGATAAAATCATTCTTGCAATTATTAAACATAAATATAAGCAAAAGATCAAAGGCATACCATGAGATAACATAAGACATAGCTTGGGAAAATCTTCACTAAGGAAAACATTCAACCTCTAAAAGCATCCATGCTCAATGTATTATTCAATATTGAAACATTACAATACACCTACAAAGATTCCATGAGCACATATAAAACATCGAGCTTCACCAATACATCTTTCATTTGCTTAAGTATTAATCCACACATCGCATACCATACTTCACATATGTACTCCATGAAGATAAAGACTCAATAAAATAAAATCCAAGCCAAAACCCCAACATTCCAATCTTAAATAATTAACATATCCTTGCTTTTATAGACTTGTACTTACATCAATACAACTAGGTGGTTCAAAATAATGAGTCCACAAAACCATTGACCCCACAATTACTTTTTGATACAAATATTAAACTTTTTCCATATGCGACCCACATAAAGTATCTAACCCAAAGTAGCATACAACTTTACAAGTAGGGTGTCAAATAAATATTTAATGTGGCTAAACACATCACCTAGGATGAACCACAAAAAAATATTTATTTAATTACATAATTAAATAAAACCAATTTTATGCAAGGTGTACAACACCTAATCCTAACATAAATTACCTACAACAAAAAAGATATATGACTACAAGAAAAATAACCTTAGATGTAGGAAATTATGTTTTCCTTATAAGGAGCCATATGAGATGGGTCATAGATACCTTGGAAGAGGCTAGTCCATTATATTGAAGTGATATTTGATGATGATGTATATCTACATTAATCTAAGCCACAACTAACTATATAGGAATATAAACCTAAAAACACAAAAGATGAAGTGTATATAGAAGCACACTAGTAGATCTTTTAGGAGTAACTTAGCATCATACATTAGCATTTGTGGAGTATTGTATATACAATAGATATAATTACTAATTGATACTAGGGCCACCCACAATATCATTCATGAAGAATTAGTACTTAAGAGTGTTCAAGGCTACATATTTTAGAGGATTAAATGCTATTATTGTTAATTTATTTTTGACATTCCATGCACAAAAATGATCTAACAACTCAAGATAGCCTTGAGAGACCATAAAGAATGTGATAATTTTTATGTTATTGTTTTAGGAAAGAATAATATAGTTTTAGATGCACATTAAACCATTTGTCAATGAGTTCTCATGGAACTATTAATCTATATCTACAGTTTAAATCTAATGGGAAACATGTGGTGCAAGTAGAATACTTAATAGTGAGATCTATGGGTGGTTACAACTAAATCAATAGAGAAGATATTTTGTATTTGAGAAGTTACTCGAGAAACAAGCTATTTAGTTATGCATGTAATATATTCATGAGTAAGAAGTGCACTTATCATGTGCATATTGAGAAGATTTTTTATTAAGCATAGTAGGGTATTTAGTTATTTTCCTCTAAGACTACCATGTGATAGAGGATTCTAGCATATCATGGATTTAGAACTAAGATCTAACCTCCTAATGACAATAAATTATTGTATAAGGAGGAGATATAAAAGGTCACAAAATAGCTCTGAGGGATAGGTTACATTTGCTCTAGCTCTAGCCCATTTACCTCACCTATGGTTCTTATCAAGAAAAATAATGACACAATGTAGGTGTGTATTGGTTAAAAATCTCAAATAGTGATTTAAGATCAAATTATTATCAAATACACATAAGAGATGAGGAAAAAGATAAAGAACATTCATATGTCACTTTGGGAATTTTGAGTTCTAGTCACGTGTTTTGGTTTGAAAATACATCAAACACTTTCTAGTCATGTATGAATAAGATATTTTTCAATTAGTTAAAAAAGTCAATTTTAATTTTATTTTATGGGCTTGTAATTTATAGTAATACTTGATAAGATCCTTCAAAGAAATTAGAAATAATCCTTATAATACTTACACAATAGGATATATAAAGGATCTAATCCATGCTATTAGTAATCCATGTGTTTAGGTGGATTAAGAAAAGACCTAATCCATCTTAGATTGGCCTCCTTTTACCAACTTGAAATACATGAGAGGATTCCTTTTTCTTTATATTTATTATTGTTGTCCTAAATTTAACCAAAAAATTATGCTTTAGGAAAAGGGAATTAAATTTCTTTGTACAGAGGGGGCAACTTGTTGCATTTAAAACTAAGAAATCAAAAGAATTAGGAAAAGGGTTCTCTATACATTATGTAATGCCCACTGAAATACCCTAGAGAAATAAAGCTAACTAACAACAAATAGAGATTTTTTTTTAAAACTTCATCTATTGCAATACATAAATCTATCTACTCTTTTGCATTAAACATCCATAATGCATAATATGCGCATAGCAACATGAACATAATCATATGAGCTATTAACTCAAGAAAAAATAAACACAACACAATATTTCTAGCTATCTTCCCTAGGCCATCTCAACGTCATTACTTAAACTACTAACATAAGCAATAACATTATGATCATTGTTGTAATTCGATGCATACTAACTAAACCATCCTTATTTCTTCCATGTAATATGTATATGCTCATTCACTAATCCATATAGAATGATTACATTTATTAAAAATACTACACTAAACAACACCCATTAGGTTCATTTTAAAACACCAAGTCCAAAGGTTCCTAACCCCATTTCCACAATAATAATCCTACAACATTAATCCATTCCTATATGATCTAATCTCATAACTAATCCATTCCAATTATCATTACAACATACACATAATGATACTTCACATCAATGAGTCCAATATCATCATTTCCATTAATGAGTCTATCCCAATATACTACATGATATATCATATGTTCTCTTACAAGAGTCACAAATCATGTCCTAAGGTATCATCAATCATTACATATACATTATCCAATTACATCAAAGAGTTCAAGTAAAAAATACAAATACGATAATCTCATGATACCATAATTACATATGCCATAAGATTAAATGCATCCATCTACTACAATGTCCATCCATAAGCTGAAGATATAAGAATCCACATCCATGCATGAAGGATCCAATGAAGAACATCCCAATGGAAGAAGGCATCAAACCACCCAATCACATGGAACTTGAGGAACCACCCCACATGCTAGGAGATGACACAAGGTCCCACACACACTCTAGACCTAGACTGACACCTAACAACCAAAGAGACTCAACCACTCCAAAACACAACAAGAAACAATTCAAAAGCATAAGCCAACACAACACATGGCTAATCATAAAAGATAGAAACTCCCAAAGGCATAAAGATCAAGGACTAAGGACACATGTAGGAGAAGAGTGTCATTGCATGCTATCCTCACATAGAAGGGATAACCTCACCCTGATATACATGTCTCTGCATGCTATCCTCACAAAGAAGGGCATGCCATCCTAATAGTCATGTGGAGCCATCTCAACCTATGAGAGAACAAGGGAGATTGAATTTCCATCATAAATGGCCTTCCCAAGCTTATCCTAAAATATCCTCCCTAGGACTAAGTCTTGGGGCTCACATCCATTATTATCTTGATTAGGTGTGTTAATCTTAGAGGATCCGGTTAATACTGAGAGGGGGGTGAATCAATATTAACACCACTTTAAGAAACTGAAACTCAAACTTATAAAACTTTCACCAAATCAAATAATAACCAACAATAAAGTCATTTATCAGTACTGGTATTTGCTAATAATCATCTGCTAAACTGATTTAACAATGTTGTTCATTAAGTGTTCATAAATCATGCATAAACTAAAAGTAAATGAAATTAACACATCAAAAACATTCACCATATAAACACCATATTTTTCATGTGGAAACCCAAATAGGGAAAAACTACGTTAGGAATTGGTACCCACAAAAAAAGTGCACTCTTTTGGAATGCACCCTATAAGGAGCCAAGCTTGGTTAGAAGTTTACAAAGATGCCCTGTTAGGAGCAGACCCTGTTAGGATTCACTTGGTTAAGAGATTTACCTCAACCCTATTAGGATTTTTGACCTATTAGGATCAACCTCACAAGAGGATTTAGAACTTAGATATTGAGTCACCTTGTTAGGGGATTTACAATGTAAGGCATGTTAGGACCTACCCGATTAAGGGATTTTATCTGCTGCAACTGTTAGGGAACAACAATGAATGATCTAGGTTTTGCACTACACTGCTTGCTTGATTAGATCTAATTATGCTCCAAATCTACAGCACTCTCTGGAACATCTCACACACTTTGGTTTGGCTTCTCAATCTTCTCAAAAGCCACTGACACAACAAACATCAACTATACCAATATAAATAACTTTTACAACTAGGTTGGCAACTAAACCCTAGATACATCAAGATTTTATAATACAGATAATCACAGATCATATTAGATCATCATACAGATCATTACAACATTTTACAATGCAATATCAACCGTTGAATGACCATAAGTCATCACAACAAGTCGATCTAATACAAAGTCAAACCCTTAGAACACTCTTCTAAGCGCTTTGTTGTTTCCCAAGAAATTCCATCATCAAACGCGCCAAAACAACAATTCAAATTTCCACATGGGTTGTGCCACATCACTTCCAACATTTGAACTTGATGTAGATCACCGCCAAACCAAAAATAATTATCGGTTAAGAGAATTCTTTACTGGTCCTTAAACCCTAGCAAAATATATTAGAAATCATAAACATGACTTCCGGTTGTCAAAACATGATGCGGTTACTATCAGATACATATTACAATGATACAAACTCACATTCCAAGCCACAATAATTCAATCATCACCAATTTCCATATCCAATCACAACATTTCCTTGTTTACCAGTTAAGGTCCTAATTCCCAATTTTCTGTTTCTTTACCGGTAAGTAATTTTCAGTGGACCAAAAAGACTTAGATGACAAAATACAACATAGTAAACATTAGTTTTTATCAATGACAATATAAATAACTGATCAAAGTCATCCAATCATACAATCTCAATCTCTTCATCACAATTCAACTCTGTCATCACAAATAGTCCTTTACTGGTTCAGTCATCATTCTTCATTCGCATCAGTTATGCCAATCATTCCAACAAGGTGAATCCTAAATTACCCAACCCATTTAATTAATTATTAATGTTATTACCTATTTATAACAAGGAAAAAATTCGATGTGCCCTACTGGTCTAGACTCTAAGCATCCTTACTAGGAACCTCCTAGTTGCCTATCTCTCATGACCTCGATCATCACATGAAATCCCACTCCGTCTAACCATTTTCCAAGACCTTAAATAAATACAACAACCAATCACAAAGAGGCCCAAATGCAACATCAAAAGAGAATCCACATATCATAACAATAAGTAATGCAACCGATTTCCATAATGCCAACAATGCCATCATAATATCAAGGGCCTCAACATATACCATAAATCAAATGGCCATACATACAAATAAATCCTCTACAGTGAGGCTCATTAACTCTCTAGAGAATAACAAGGACATAACCTCAACAACAAAACACATCTAAATGCTGGAGCACTATAAATAACCTCTACGACAAGGCCAAATCACTTCCTGGAGCACAAAGGCATATAAAATAATCAAATCAGAAGATAAGGTTATGTTGGAAAACTTAAAAATCATCATAATAAGCCTTTGGTTTAAGAATAGAATGGGGAACATCAAATCTGACTGGCAAAAACTTCCAAAACATTGCTATAAGATAGTTTAGCACATCTGAGAGTCAAAATAGTGTATTTGATTAACATATTAACACATATACAGAACAGTATAGCACATATGCAAACTCAATCAATGCATACAAATAATAACTCAATGCATACAACAATAGCACATACCCCATGCAGAATAGCGTAAATGATTAATAGTCTAGTGCATACGAAAATAAGACCAGCACAAACAAAAGACATAATAGCGCATACGATTAATACTCTCATGCATGTGACAATTTAGTGCATATAAACAGGCAGAAAGCAAAAATTTGACAAGGTAAAATAAAATTAATAGGACTAAAACAAATGTTGAAAAATGCAATCAAAAGGGATGCCCAGACCAGGGTAACAAAAAGGAATAATCTAAATCAAAATGCCATCAATATAAGAAGGTAAATCAAAAGTTCTCACAAAGCTTCCAACGGTCTTATTCATAGAAAATTACCATAAACATAGTACAAGAAAGAAAATCCCCAAAATTGTAAAATCCATAATCGCAATGCAGAGTTTCCTCAGCACAAACAAATCAACTCTAAACCACAAGAAACCATTCCAATACCAATTCACAAGGCATCTATAGAGAACTCAAATGTCGTACACGACAGACATAAAACAAATTAATAATACTCTACACAATTTATCCCTAAACTATACATTATAACAACTCTATATCTATATTAATCCATTTCAAAAGATTATCCCAACTCTCGAGTACAATATTTCAAAATCCATAGTGCAGACATTCTTTCCAGGAAGAATAAAATTATAGAGAGATGAAGACCTCCAACTTGGAAAAATCGAAGCAAGGGTAAAGGATGCTGAAGAAGCGCAATCCACGATATGATCCAAGCCAAGCAAGACAAATCCAAATCTCCATCCAAGAAACCAAACTACATAAGAAAACTCTAGAATTACTAACTTGGCAAAATACACAAGCAGCCGAATAAATAAAAATTGCATTCAGACTATAGCCAAAATCCAGCCAATAAGAAAATTCCAAAATAATATAAAACCTACCTACCATGCCAAATATTACATATTTATTTACCCAAGGCTTTTTAGCCAATAACCAAGGAAGGTAGGTAAGAATATAATTTATTTATTTACCCATGTAACAAGAGCTATAATTACATTAATAATATTAAAATGAAATGCATAAATAATATATGTGCCCGATAAAACAATTAAATAAATAAAAGCCTCAAATAAATATAAAGCCTTAAATAAATATAAAATCATGATTAAATAAAGCCATAAGTATTAAACAATAAATGAACAACAATTAATTAATTAAATAATAAATCAATTAAACCAAATAGATAATAAAATAAAATAAATAAATATGAACTATTAAATCCTCAAGACATTAATCAAATAATAATAAATCACCCAATAATATTTAATTAACCAAACTACATAATAAATTAATTTAACCTTTAATAAATTATATTAACCAAACATTAATTAGATAAATAACCAAATACTCACAATGCCACAGAATGACCACAACTTATCATGCTAACACGACAACTCGCACCAAAACAACTGACTGACAAGGGATGACAACTTAAGCCTAGAGTGTATAGAGGGAACTCATGTCATCTCCAACAACTTGCCATTGGGACAAAGACACACTCAGACCTATGAAACTAGGTGGAGTAGATGTTTGGTACCTACAATCTTGCAACCACCAATAACCATGATACAACATACCCAATATATATCATAAATAAATAAGCAAGTGATAGAGAGTCGCAACATCATATCATGCTCGCAATGAGTGGTATGACATCGTCTCTACCAGGAAGATAGTACAAAGATAGTCACAAACATCAAATCATCATGATCATAAAATAGGGTTAGCATAACAAAAATGTCACCAAATACCCATGAGAAATATAATCCATCTACATAACAAGTACATACAAAGATCATCAAATATGAATCCATTGTCATAGTAATCAAATATATATATCAACATCCAAATAAGTCATCATGTAACATATGCCCACATAAAATGTTTAGCATCATCAATGAGTATCTGGAATATAAACGGTCATAAACATCGATCAAAACATCATCATAGAGTCTAAGCAAGTATACTAATACATAAATCAAAAGAAGAATCTAGGAGGGACACTACACATTAAAAAAAGATGTTGTCTATCATTCATGCTTTGGATAAGTTTTAGTAATATTTCAACTTAGAATCAACTCACAAAGTTTACCGGTTTAGACACTTCAACAAATCTGTAGCTGCACTATTAAACCTTACTGGTTGACCTAATACTTCAGTGATATAAAGCAACATATCTGAAACTTAAATATCCTTTGACCAAAACCTTAAACCACTTCACTAATACCAATAATAACATATTTCAGATCATTTCCAATCATTTAGATATATCTATGCAGATTTACCAATCATTCATATCAATCATATAAAAAACACATCCACAAAATCATTCACTACTTGACACAAAGATTTTTCACGTGGAAACCCAAATGGGCAAAACTAGGGTGGGGATGAATACCCATAAGTATTTTTGAACTCTTCTGAAGTTTGCCCTGTAAGGAGCCAAGCCTGGTTAGAAGCTTATACAAGAATGTTCTGTTATGAATAGATCCAGTTAAGGACCACTCGGTTAAGGGATTGACTACAAATACCCTGTTAAAGGTAACCTTAGTTTAGGATTTCAAATCCAATCTAATGGATCACCTGGTTGGAGTGTAATAACAACAATCTTGTTAGAGCTTACCCTGTGAGGGGATGTCAGACTAATGTAATGGTTAGAGAATATTAGGTTCTTTGATCGATCTGGAAATAACACTTCCTTGCCGAATCAGTTCCTTTACTGCTCCTATATGTCTTCACATCATTCTACAGACACAACTCCCAGTTTGAAAACAATCACTTTCACATTTAATCAGACTTACCAACCACTCTTTTCAATCAGTCCATCGACCTTATGAACAAATACACTAGGTCGGTAACATAACACAAACCCTAAAATTCTCATAGAGATTACAAATACATCAATTCAATCTTGACCGTTAGATTACATGCAATCAACTTTATATTCTTCTAGGCATCTACAATTGCTCCTGGATCATTGCACTTTGAATCTTGTAACACATCACATGTTTGTCACTTCATACAATGAATTTGATCATTCCCAAGATAAACGATTATCTTTATGTGCCAAAACCTTTTTGAAACCCATCACATGCAACATGCTTATGTGGCATCTTCATCACCGATCATTATTCGGTCATAACTCCAAGCTTCATCGGTTGGGGTTTTGCTTCTCAACTGGATAGGGTTACCGGTTGATCTTCACTGCTTCATTACTAGTTTCTTTACTACTTCATTACTGGTTGCTTTACTGCTTTATTATCGATTTCTATTGACATCAATGACAACACTTCCAAATATACTTCTTCAATGTAATCTTCATGCAATGCCAACATTCTCCCCCTTTGTCATTGATGGTAATACAAATATCAATACCAATTGATTTTCATGATTGAGAGTAAAACATATACAGAGGTATAGGAATCTAGGTTTACATTTTGCAACATATATTATCCTTCAAATGATTTAGGTATAGGAATCTTGGTATACATTTTTCAACATAAACTATCCTTCAACTGTATCTTCATATCTTCAGTTGGTAACCGGTCTACAATCTGTCTTCTCTCCTTAACATATAAGCCTTAACATATAAGGCTATCAATCATATACTTTTCTCCCCTTTGACAACAATGCCAAAGTCATTTTGTTTCTTATACATGCTTCACCGATCTGCAATTAGTTGCTCCCCCTGTGGAGTAGCTTCATTCTTCACCAACCCTTCTTCAAGATTTTCAATAGGCTCCAGGATTGATATCTTCCATATCTTCTTAATTGACTTCATGTAGGGGTACACCCCTAACTTACCTCTAAGATATTCAAATGTAGCCTTAGGTAGAGGCTTAGTAAAAATATCTGCTAGCTATTCTTTAGTGAAAAAATTCTCCACTGATACATATTTGCTTTGAACTTTCTCTCTCAGGAAATGATACTTCAGCTCTATATGCTTTGTCCTAGCATGCAACATTGGGTTCTTAGAAATATTTATAGCACTTGTGTTATCACAGAAAATTCTTACTGGTTTTGATGTCTTCGTCTTGAAACCTTCCAATATGTGTTTCATCCAAATTGCTTGGGTACAATTCATGTAAGCTGCAACATACTCAGATTCTGCTATTGATTGAGAGATACGACTCTTTTTCTTGCTTCTCCAGGACACTAATCTGCCTCCAAGAAAAATTGCTCCTACAGTTATACTTTTCTTATCATCAACATTTCCTACCCAATATGCATCGGTATATAATTTTGAGTCAAGGTCTAGTGCATATGGATACTATAATCCATAATCTATTGTGCCTTTCAAGTATCTAAAAATTCTCTTGGTTGCAATCATGTGTGACTCCGGATTTTTCTAAAATCTAGCAACCAAACCTACTGCAAGAGAAATGCCCGGTCTGCTGTGGACAACATAATGTAGCTTACCTATCATGGATCTGTATTCCTTTTCATCAATTGGTGCAGAATCATCTTCCTTTGATAATTTACAGCCTCTAACCATTGGTGTTCCAACTAGTTTACAATCTCCCATTCCAAAAGTTTTCAACACTTCCTTCACATACTTGGATTGTGTAATAAAAATTCCTTCCTTCATCTGTTGGATTTGCAAACTTATGAAATTTTTTATCTCTCGTACGAGTGACATCTCAAATTCATTCTTGATTTCATTAGAAAAATAATGGCACATATCATAATTACCTCAAAAAATGATATCATCAACAAATACCTCACTTACTAGTATTGTATCTCCTCATGTCTTGAGATATATGTTACTATCTTCACTGGTCCTTTGAAAACCTATCTTTACTAAGTGAGAGTGCAATCTTTCATACCATGCTCTTGGTGCTTGTTTCAATCCATATAGTGCCTTATGTATCTTGCACACCATATCCTTTTATTCAGTTAATGTATAACCATCTTGTTGTTCTATGTAGACTTCTTCTTCCAATATTTCATTTAAGAATGTTGATTTAACATCCATCTGATATACCTTAAATCCTCAATATGCTGCAAATGCAAGTAGAGTCCTTACTCCTTCCAATCTTGCTACTGGTGCAAATGTCTCACCATAATCTTCACCTTCCTTTTGTGCATATCCTTTGCATACCAATTTGGCTTTATTCCTTACCATTGCTCCATCTTCATTCAATTTGTTTTTGAAAACCCACTTTGAGCCTATTACATTCTTGTTTTCCGGTCTGGGTACCAATGACCATGTATTATTCTTCTCTATCTAATCAAGTTCTTCTTCCATTGCCTTGATCCAATCTTCATTTGCAAAGGCTTCTTTTGTTGTTCTAGGCTCAATGGTGGAGATCATACAAGAGTTTTCTCTTAGCCTTCTTCTAGTTAACACACATGCATTCTTGTCTCCAATAATCTAATCAGGGTTGTGATTGAGTCTGACATACCTTCAAATAACATGATCTTGGTTTTTCAAGTTCTTCTTCTTCTTCACTTTCTTCATCTTCTGCTGGACCTTCCTGTTTTGGTTGAACTGGGGCCTCTATGTTTAGTTCTCCAACTCCTCGCTTTACCGGTTCTGGTTCCAAAAACAGTGTGTTTGGTTCTTCTTCTTCCTTCTTCTTGCTAGTTTCTTTAGATTCTTTAGGAAATTTATCTACTTGGACATTGACACTTTCAATGATCTTCTTAGTATGGTTGTTGTAGTGCTTGTAAGCTTTTCTCTTGGTGGAGTAAACAATAAATATGCCTTCATCACTTTTGGCATCAAACTTTCCAATATAATCACTTCTTTTAATAAAACATCTGCTACCAAAATTTTTGAAGTAACTGACATTCAGTGATCTACCATACTAGTATTCATAGGGTGTTTTGTCTTTACCTCTTTTGACTAGTATCTGGTTCATTGTATAAACAACTGTGCTGACAACTTCTCTCCAAAATGTCTTAGCTACACCTCCTTGAATTAACATAGTCCTAGCAGCTTCAACCACTGACCGGTTGTTCCTTTTTGCAATATCATTCTGTTGTGGTGTCCTTGGTGCAGATAGATGCCTCTTGATCCCATTGTTTTCACAATATCTAGTGAATTCCTCTTAAGTAAATTCACTACCTTGATCAGTCCTTAAACATTTCAGCTTCCTTCCACTTTCATTCTCAACCAAGGCTCTGAATGCTTTAAATTTGCTGAATTATTCTATCTTGTCTTTCAAGAATGTGACCCACATCATCCTTGAACTATCATCGATAAATATCATGAAGTACTGATCACCTTGAATACTCCTAGTCCTCATCGGTCCACATAGGTCAGTATGAACCAAATCTAGCAAATGTTCAACTGAGAAAGATTTTCTCTTGAAGGTTGAGGTTGTCATTTTCCCTAACTGACATTTCTTGCACAAAGCATTCATTGGTTTGTCTAACTGTGACAATCCTCTTACCGATTTTGACTTGCTGACTCTTACAATGTTATCAAAATTCACATGGAAAAACGTCTGATTCCAAATCCAACTATCTTCTACTTTTGCAATCAAACAAATATTGATTTTAGAGTTTAAGTGAAAAAGATTACGTCTGGTTTGTTTGCCTATTGCAAACAGTTCACCTTTGCTTCCAAAGATCTTGCGAACTCCATTCTTGGATTCTAGCCAGTAACCTTTTTCATTGAGTTGAGAAACACTCAAAAGATTGTGTTTCAGACCTTCAACCTAGTAGACATCATATGCACTACTCTTACCATTCAGGGAAATGGTTCCTTTGCCCCTCACCATGCAGAGAGAGTTATTCCCAAATTTGACAACACCTCTGTCAAATTCGTCCAATGTTAGAAACTTGCTCTGGTCACCAGTCGTGTGGTGCGAACAACCATTGTCAATAATCCAGTCATCTACGTTGTCCAAGTGAGAGACTAATGCCTTATGATCTGATATGTCTTATTTGATAGTAACAAAGACAATGTCCTCATTTGTATCTTCCTTGGATTCTTCATATGTAATACCTTCATCCATTGCAATGAAACAATTTCTTTTTCCTTTTCCTTTAAACTTCTTGTATTTCTCTTATTTTTCCTTGTCATCTTCATTAGGACAGTTAGCAACAATATGTCCTATCCAGTTACATGCAAAACATTTCAGTGGTAATTTACCTCTATACTTACCGGTACCTTTGGGTAACTGCTTGGCCAACAATACTTCGAGTTCCATCAGGCTTTCTTCATCATCTACCTCTTTGCTGGATCTAGATTCATGACTGTAACTTACTTCTCTAATTTTCCTTACTGGTGGGGTTGAGACTGAGGCTTTAAATACAAATTTTGACCTCTGAACACTTCCATCAAAACCATTTAATTCCAATGTAGTCAATTTACCAATGATAGAGTCAAGAGTTACCTTTGTCTTGTCAATAGATTTGAGTTCTTGAATGGCTCAAACTCTGA
Organism: Cryptomeria japonica; assembly: GCF_030272615.1. Lineage (NCBI taxonomy): Eukaryota > Viridiplantae > Streptophyta > Pinopsida > Cupressales > Cupressaceae > Cryptomeria > Cryptomeria japonica. Next base: position 367,113,704 of record NC_081407.1, read on the forward strand.
TAGAGTAGACCAGTAGAAGGGTTCTCAACACCTTGCTAACCACAGTGGCATCCTCCATTGTACCTCCAACACTTTTGATTTCACCAACTATCTCCTTGATTCTTTGACTATACTATTGAATGTTTTCACCTTTAGCCATTCTCATGTCATCAAATTTTCCTTTGATCAGACTCTCTTCCTTGGCTATCTTTACATGCTCATCATCACCATATATTTCTTCCATTTTTTTCCAAACTTCATATGCAGTTTCCAACCCATGAACATCAACATATTATGAATTTGACAACGTATTGATGATGGCTTCCAATGCTTAGTTGTTCTCTTGTTGCTCCTTCTTCTGATCATCTGTTAGAATTCCACTAGGCAAGTTATACTTAGTAACAACATGATCCCAATACTGACTCCCTAAGCTCTTTATGTAAATCTTCATCCTATCACTCCAGATTATGTAGTTATCTCTATTGAACTTCGGACCTTCTCTTTGCATCATTTTCTCCTGGGTCTTTTCCTCAACCTAGTACGTGTGTGTGTGAAAAGTGGAATAAGAATCTGTATCTGCAAGACACAACACTTCAATCAAGTCATTACATGCATGGTTAGACAAATATAATCAATGAATATGAAAACCATAGCAAATCGACCCATTGCCTTCTAAAAGATGTGAGTATATGATTGCTCTCAGATTATAAGCAATACCAGTGACTAGACAACATCAAGATGAAGGATTTAATCTATATGAATAGGATGAATGCTAGATGTATGCAATATTAATCTAACAAGATTTTTGCAATATCAAACTAAATTATTTAATCAATATGAAACAATTAATATGCAATATCTCAATGAATCTAGAGCAAAAACAATATAATAACAATATATTCTCTAGCCTCTTTTGAATGAGAGATGAACCTGAATTTATAGAAAATTCAGAAAGAAACCAACAGCTAAGATCAAATGATGATGAGCGGTCAAGATTTTCCAAGAGGAAGCATAATCTAGGTGAATTGATGTGATTGGATGCTTTTATCAGTTTTAAAGGAAGCTGAACTAAAATTAAGATTAAAATCAGAAAAAAACTAATTTATTCTCTATTTCATTCAATTTTAATATTTAATTGTTTTAATTGCTTTCTTTGAGATTATTCATCAATTTGTAATTTGTTTTTCAAGATTATCTCCAATTGATTTCTTTTCTCAATTAATTCCTTTTTTGGTCAATCAATTTTTTTTTTTGATTTATTACCATTTTTGAAGATTTGTGCTCAATTGATTTATTTAATTGAATTAATTCCTCTTTCTTGATTTGTTTCCTTTTTTTGAAGATTTATGACAATTTTTATTTATTTAATTAAATATGCTAAGATATTCAATTAAAATAAATAAGATAATTGTTTAAAATGATTTACTTGGAATGATCTATTAATTAAATATAAATATTTAATTAATATTGAGTGATTGATTTTGCCATGTGACATTGATGATTAAAGAATTAATTGTGTGCTCAAGATTGATTTAATTACCTTTTGTTAGGACCTTGGTGATGTTGTCGAGATTAGGGGCCCATGGTTTAGATGACCATTTTTAGGGTATTACATTTGCCCCTCTTTGAATTAATGTGCGAGCAGCACATTGGTTCAAAGAATAGTTGATGTCTAGGAGATACCAGTTCTGAACTTGATTGATCACGAACTAGATAAAAAGCAAGGTGTTAAGCTTGATTCGAAGCGACAAAGTTGAATGAAGTTTGATTAAAGCGATACCGTTCTGAAACTTGATGGAACTTAGGAACGATAGAAAACAAAAGATACCGAACTTGAACTTGATTGATCAAGAAGCGGATCTTACTGATCTAGAACTTGATTGATCAAGAAGCGGATCTTATTGATCTAGAACTTGATTGATCTAGACACAGTGAGTGATGATAAAAAATCAATCTTGAACTTGATTGATCAAGATATGATGAAGATAAACTATCCAGCTTGATCCAAAGCAACGAATACTGAACACCTGCTTAGATTGAGTGTGATCAAAGAAAATCTTTAAACCCTTGATTGAGTTTAAACGAATAATCAGCTTGATGAAAAGCAATGAAACTGATTAACGTTAAGAGATTAATTCAGATAAAAGACAAATATCAGCTTGATATGAAGCGATGAAACTGATATTCCCCTAGAGATTGATTTGATTTAGATGATCAAGAGATCTCAACTTAATATAAAGCGATGAAGTTGAGATGCCCCTAGTGATGAGGATTTGTTTGATTTTCTTTAGTTGAAAAAGATTTTTTCTTGACTTTTGATGAAGATTTTTGAAAGAAATTCTTGACTTTGAGGTCATGAGTATGCCCCCTCGGAAGTGAAATCGAAAGATAGTGAGGGTACACAATTATAGGCAATTTCTTTAGCGATGATGATGATTTGAGCACAAATTGAATCAGAGGAATTTTTAGAATTTTTGCATTGATTGATAAGAAATTGAGCACAAAGTTGATCATAAAGTTGATCATAAAGTTGATGTGTAGAATGAAATTGAATTAAGATTCATCATTGAAATTGAGCATAATTTGAAGAAAGAATAAGCTTTTGATGAAAAGAGCGCTAAGTGGTCCAAATTCTGAAATCGACTAGCAAAATGATCTCGAATTTCGATTTCGATCCCGAAAATGGACTCAGGGCAGCCAATTTACGAGCTCTTGATTTGATTTCATCGTATTTGTGTTGATTGGTTATGAGATGTTGTTCTATATGCTTTATTCTATATGTATGCATTTCTTTTTCAGCATGGATGAATGAATACAAATGATCATGGATGTCTATTTTTGTTTCTTTTCATATGCAAATAAATGATGATGCAAATGAGTAATGAATAATGCAAATTTTCTTCATTTTTCTATGCAATAAATGAATGAAAGTGAATGTATGAATTTATATAAGATGCTTATGTATGTAGCTAACAACTCAATACACAAGTACTTGATCGAAGAAATGATGATGAAAAAGAGACCACTTAGCTGAGAAATGACGAAGCTTCCAACTCTCATTCAGAAAATAAAGAGATCATTGTTATTATACCGAAATCACTCAAAATTCATGAGATGCAGAATGAAATACAAGATGAGATGCAAAATGAGATGCAACCTAGACCTAGTCACTGGACTTTGAAAAGCTTAATTGTCATCATTGAGCATTTTACAATTATAGCAGGCAGAGTAGAGTTCCTTTCTTTTCATGTGTAGTATTAATGATCTTGTCCGCAATGACCTTTTTTATGTTCATACCCTTGGACAGATTTTGTAGGGACTTGGATTGCACAATAAAGAAATTCCCTCAAAATGAACAAAGAAATGATATGGAACCTCCCTGTAGCATTCAAATAAGCGGAGTCGAGGTATGTGAGGTGATTTCACCTTGATGTGAAGGCTCTTATCACAGGCACCCAACTAATTTAGATGTTTCCAGATCATTAGGATCATTCCTACAAGCAGAAAACAAGAAAATATTATGCCCCCAATCCTTGCTCCTCTTAGTCAAGTTAGACTTCCTCAAGTTACTCAAAGGGATAATAATCGAAAACCAATCTAAAAGACAACACACAAAGAAAATTTCCATGCATAGCTCACACTGTTTAGTGATTGTTTTCCGTTATGTTGTTTTGCTTGGTAACTCAGTGATAAAACTCTTCAGTAGTCAGGAGACAAGTAACTAACTTAGAGTGGACGACCAAGTTTCACTGACGTAAGGTTGACTTGGTTGACACGGCTTAGGACATGTAATGTGCTCTTGTCGATGAACCTAAGACTATGACAATGATCAGTTTCAAGCCATGAGGGTTCCAACGAACTAGGATGTCACCAAAGTGACTAAAATATATACAAGCGAAAGCAAAGATGCATGAAAGTGGGAATGCCAACATTGCGTTGATAGATGGAGCGCTTGAGTACAAGAGGCGCATGTTTACCAGGTTTTCACCTGCTTGGCAGAAATTCATATATATTTTTTTTACCAAGGTGCCTATTTACTAGGTTTTCACCAAGGCATTTTCTCTCTTTTTTCCTTTTTTTTTCTTATGTTTTTTTTTTCTTTTTTTTCTTTTTTGAATTTCTTTAGGACTTTTTCTGATTTTTAGGATTTTTTCAGGACTTTTTTCCAATTTTTTTAGGAATTTTTTTTTTTTTTTTGAATTTCTTCAGGACTTTTTCTGTTTTTTAGGATTTCTTTAGGACATTTTCTGATTTTTAGGATTTCTTCAGGACTTTTTCCGATTTTTAGGATTTTTTTTTTTAGGACTTTTTTCGTTGTATAAGTTGCTGGAGCAGAGAATATTTAGGTGAAGAATTTCTTTAGATGGATGGTGTTAATCGGTTCGTGGAGCTGTTCTCCTTTTGATGTTGAGAGTTGATAAGCACCATAACCAAAAGATGTAGTGATGATATAGGGACCCAACTAGTTGGGTTCAAACTTCCCTTTGTTATCTCGAAACTGTTGATTTTTAGGATTCTCTCTTAGAACTAAGTCAACAACCTGAAATTCTCGATGTCGAACTTTCTTGTTATATCCTCGAGACATGCGCTTTTGATATACTCTGAGATGATCAAACGCCACTTGCCAACGCTCATCCAACAATTCGAGCTCTTGCAACCTAGATATTCTATAGTCTTCCTCAGTAATAAGACCTTGCGAGGAAACTCTTAAAGAGGGTATTTCTACCTCAATAGGTAATACTGCTTCAGACCCATACACCAAAGAGAAAGGTGTAGCCCTAGTAGGTGTTCTGATACTTGTTCTATAAGCCCATAATGCAGGATTGAGCTACAAATGCCAATCCTTCCCGAATTTGTTCACTGTTTTGTGCAAGATAGTCAGTAGGTTTTTGTTAGATGCCTCTGCTTGTCCATTACCTTGAGGGTAATATACTGAAGACCAGTGTTGTTTGATTTTAAATTTTTCATAGAGTTCATCTAGATCTTTGTTCTTAAACTGTCCTCCATTGTCTGTTATAATTGATGAAGGTATACCATATCTGTAGATGATATAGTTAAGAATAAATAGAGCTACTTGTTTTCCGGTTGGCTTGATGAGTGGAACTACTTCTACCCACTTAGTGAAGTACTCAGTGGTTGTGATAATAAATTTATGTCCATTAGATGATGCAGGATAAATTTGGATTATCAGATCGAATGCCCACTGTTGGAAGGGCTAGTGTGTCACAAAGGGTATAAGATCCCTTGCCGGAGCATGTATAAGATGCCCATGCAACTAACACTTTTTATAGGTTTTAGCAAATTTTATGGCTTCCTTCTTCATGTCTGGCCAGTAGTAGCCAACCCTTAGTAGTTTTCGCGCTAAATTTAGACCGTTCGAATGAGATCCACAAATACCTTCATGAACTTTGGATAATGCACATTGGGACTCCTCAGTTTCTAGACATCTAAGCAAAGTATTATCTAAACCTTGCCTAAATAGGTCATTAGAAATGATGATATACCATGATGCATTTCGGATTAGGTTCCTTTTTTCATTTCAGGAAAGATTGGCAGGGACAACTTGGTCACGCAAGTAAGAGTAAATGTGGCTATAACGAGATGAGTCATGTCCAATAATAGAACAAACTACCTGGGACTCGGGAGAATCATAGGCATGGTAATGTAACTCTTCCACCAGGAATTCAAAGTGAAAATTGGACTCCTGTAGCTGTGGTATAGATGCCAAAGTAGTCGTCGCATCCGCTGCTCTATTTGTTGTTCTGGGTATCTGTTGAAATGATACATAAGTAAAATATTGCTTGAAGTCATCCACCATTCTTTTGTAAGGCATCAGTTTCTCATCTTTCATCTGATATAGTCATTAATCTGGTTGATAATGAGTTGAGAATCTCCATAGATGTGTAATTCCATGATCTTCCACTTGATGGCTAGCTTGATCCCATTTACCAAAGCTTCATACTCTGCAATGTTGTTTATGCAAGGGAAGAGAAGTTTGTAAGCTTTTGGAATTGAGTATTTCTAAGGAGTAATAAATAGTATCCCGGCACCAGAGCCATGTTGAGTAAAAGACCCATCAAAGAACATCTTCCATGATTGTTCAGTAAGGTGCATGATTGATTCATCTGGGAATTCGATATGCAGGGGTTGATCATCTTCAAGTGGAGCTTCAGCAAGTTGGTCTGCGATAACCTGTCCTTTGATGGCTGTATATTCTACATATTCAATGTCAAATTCTGTAAGGAACATGACCCATTTGACTAGTCTTCCTGTAAGCGTTGCTTTACTGAGAAGATATTTAAGTGGATCAATTTTAGCTACCAGCTTAATAGAATGTGCCAGCATATAGTGCCTTAATTTTTGTGATGCAAAGACCAATGCCAAGCATGCTTTTTCTATTATAGTGTAACTCATTTCATATGACACCAATGTTCTGCTGATGTAATAGATGGCTCGTTCCTTTTTATTATCATCCTGTTGTGCCAGAAGTGCCCCCAGTGAAGTATCTGTAGCTGATATGTATAGGATCAGTGGCTTACCTTGAATCGGTGGCATTAATATGGGTGGATTAGCAAGATATTCTTTGATTTGTTGTAAATGTAGCTCACAATCTTTATCCCAGTTGTATTGAATCCCTTTCCTTAACACCTTCATGAAGGGCTGAGCTTTATCAACTAGCTAAGATATAAAATGCCTTATGGACTGAAGATGACCTTGTAGACTTCTCATTTGACTGATATTCTTTGGTGGAGGCATCTTCATTATAGCTTGGACCTTTTCAGGGTCAACCTCAATTTCTTTCTTGGATATTATGTACCCGAGCAATTTTCCTGAAGTTACCCCAAATGCATATTTCTTTGGGTTTAAGCGAAGCTTGAATCTTTCCATTCGATCTAATATGAGGCCTAGCTCTTGAATTTGTGTAGATCTCTTCATAGTTTTTACCAGGGTGTCATCAACATAATCTTCCATGTTTTTATGCATCATATCATGGAAAATAGTGGTTACTACTCTTTGGTAGGTTGCTCCTGTGTTCTTTAGACCAAACAACATAACATTCCAATAGAAAGTTCCCCATGCACATGTGAAAGTTGTTTTCTCTTGATCTTCAGGTGCTATCTTGATCTGATTGTAACTGGAGAATCCATCCATTAATGAATACATCTTTTATCTAGCAGTCATATCTACTATCATGTCAATGTTGGGCAATGGAAAATCATCTTTTGGACATTCCTTGTTGAGATCCCTAAAATCTATGCAAACTCTGATAGATTTGTATGCTTTTGATATAGGTACTATGTTGGATATCCATTCTGCGTAGTCTATAGCTCTGATAAATCCAAATTTTAACAATTTCTCTAGTTCAACCTTGACTAGTAGTGCCACATGAGGATGCATTTTTTGGAGTTTTTGTTTGACTGATTTAACTCTTGGCATAATAGAGAGATGATGCATGATGAGATCAGGATCTAGTCCTGGCATATCTGAGTATGTCTATGGAAAGTTAATCTTCTTTTCTTAAAAAAGATTGCTGAAATCTTTTAATTCTTCTGTTGATAATGATTGGGCTAAATGAATGATATGCGGTATCTCTTGACTCCCAATGTTCATTGGCTGAGTTGGCTCAATCAATATGGAAGATCTCTCTTGGAAGTGGCTCGGTAGTATATCAAGTACCTCACCTTTAGGTGCCTCATAGAGGTTTTCACCTTTGGATATGTCCTTTATTTTCTCTTTTTTAGAGTCTGACACCACCACAATGTGGTTTTCTCCATTAGATCTTTTATTCTTATTTTTCTTGTTTTTGCGACTAAGATACTTGATATCCGATTCAGTCATGTTTTCATTCTGTTCGCTGGTGGAAGAGTACATGGGTTCAACTGCATTGAGGTAGTAGGCTAGTGTATAGTCATTGGAAAAAGTAGGCACATTCAAGGGTTGGTTATAAAGAGTATTATCAATTAGTTCCAGATGTATTAAGGATAAGGTTGGAACAGGCTTAAGGGAGTGCATGATATTATCATCATGACTTCGGACCGACCAGTCGAGTTCTAGAATACTACCTTGCGTATGTGTCTCGAGACCAGGAAGAGTTACGACACGATTATTGTCATTCATGTTAGTATTTATTGAACTTAATTCAACCAACCTACTTCTAGCATCGTCACCTACTTCAGACTGGGCTACATACCGTGGTATAACAGTAGACAGTATTTCATCATTCATGACAGAGTAGTCATAATGCGTTGTTGAATAGTTGTTGTCATAGATAGAGCTCCTGTCTGAGCCATCAGAGTCATAGGATGAAGTTGATGACTAGTCTTCAAGTGGTTTAGTGAAGGCATATATAGTATCAACAACCACATCTTTGGTGCTGCAAGTTCCTTCATGATTTGGTTCATTGATTGCTTGCATTTGACACACTTGTGGACATGACTTTGATGGTTCTGTTAACCCTCGTCATCTGTTCCATTCAACTTCTTTTGAACTAATGACTGGTTCTCTTGCTCTAGCTTCTAGTTCTTCTTGTGTGGTTCCATACTTGATTTGTCCTATCTCATTAGGAGGATTGGTAGGTGAAGGACTTGCTTGTGTCCTTTCTTTCTTCAGCTATCGGTCATAGTCTTCTTGTTGTTTTAATCTAATTTCTTCTATTTCCTTTTGCATTCTTAGGCGTATCAGCTCTTGTGTGTCATCTGCGGTATCCCTGAGCTCTTCAAGCGTTTCCGTAGTAGATGTATTTGAGATTTGATCTGGACCCCATTCATTCTCATTTGAATCAGTTTCTGAGTCATCTACTTGTTGTCTGTCAATATATGTGACCGAAATGTTTAGTGGTGCAAACAATTCTCTGATTCTGTATATTTCATCTCTCATATCCTCTAGAGTGTCTACTTCATGTGGTATCATAGCTGATACAACTGGAACTTGATTACCATCTGTTTCCTTTCCCTGGGTGGGCAATTCTTGTTGTTCAGCGTCACACTCTTCCTGAGTCTGGTGAACATTAATCTCTTGTATGGTTAAAGGCAGTACTTTCTTCTTCCACTTACATTGATAGTGAGGTGTGCATTTCTGATCTGAGTTCTTGCTTGGATCATATCCCAGTCCAGCTTTATCATTGATAGGCTTGGTTTGCAACTGAATGGGTTCAACAATACCTTGTTGACACTTACCTAGAGGACCAGCACTTGAATATCCCATGTGTTGAAGCATCTTTTAGCCTGGACCATATTGTGTCGGAGAAATTATACAATGTCGTACTTGTTTATCTGCATTGTCTTCTTTGAAAAGTGATTTAAGAGCATCATCCCCTTCTATTTCACCTGCGAGAGAAGTAGAGGACTGTATAAAGGTGCCATCATAAATGACCTTTGGGGTTGAAATTTGTGGCTTCATACCCTCTGACGGTTTTCCCAACTATCTTGGTGACGGAGGAAGTGACATTAGTGAGAGTATAGGCTCTATCTTGTAGCCATCCATGCCAGTGTTTGTGATTTTCAGTTTCTTTTCCAGATCTTTTAGTAGAGATTCTGAACTTTCAACTGCGGAAGCTGCTCTATTGTTAGGAACAAAAGCATCAGCACCCTGTGTTAATGCATTGCAGGTATAGCTTGTATCGGCTGAAATACTGACCTATACTCCATTATAAGGGAATTTCAGGCATTGATGGTACGTAGATGGTACTGCTTTCATTTCATGAATCCATGGTCTACCCAGTAAGATGTTGTATGAAAGATGAAGATCCAGGACTTGAAAAATGTCATCTCTCTCCACAGGTCCTACTTTGATTGGTAATGATACTAGTCCCTTAGAAGTTCTTTCTTCTTCATCGTAAGCCTTGATTGTTATTTTCTTTGTTGGATCAATAACATTTTCAGAGAATCCTAGCTGTGTTAATAGATTGTAAGTACAAATATTCAACATAGCACCTCCATCTATCAAAACACGTTTAACACGATGTTTATGGATCATGGCTTCAATGTGTAATGGCTGGTTATGTGGATGACTCAGTGAGTTATCATCTTCTTCAAAGAACACGAGGTAATGAGGGGAGGTCAGATGACCTACCATAGATTGAAACCGACCTATGTCTAAATCTTTAGGAACATTGGTGGTAAGTAGAGCCTTGTCCAATATCTCTTTATGGGCAGAGGAGATCTTAAGCAATTCTAGAATGGAGATTTGAGCATTGGTTCTCTTCAATTGTTCCACAATACTATAACTAGGAGAAGACAATGAAACCGGTTGCTTTGATTTGGCCATGATGGTGTCTTTTTGTTTATTTGGCAGTTGTGATGTTGTTTGATCAAAAGTGGAGGAACTAGCTCCTGGGAGAGAAATCTTCTTTTGAGCACGAGTCACGACATTAGCAATCTATGCTTGACTTTGGTGATCTTGGATGATGATTATGTTGCAATATTCCAGTTGTACAGATTCAATCATGTTGATCACATTATCGTGATTAGTGTAAGTATAATTGACTCTAGCTCCTCCCTTGGATTTGGAGGATTCCCCTTGGTCATAATTGGGTAAGGGATCTTTAAAAGCCTTATGATCATCATTAGTCGTGTGGCTTCCAACAGTGATCTTGCCTGCATCAATGAGATCTTGAATTTCATGCTAGAGTTTCAGGTAGTTGTTTATGTTATGTCCCTTGTTTCGATGATAGTCACAATATTCATTTTCTCTCCACCATCTGGGCCTAATTTCTGGATTGTATGGTCTAGAGTTGTCTGGTAATGTTATTAGATTGTTTGCTAATAAAGTTTTAAAGGCCAACTCATATGACTCATCTAGAGGAGTAAACTCACGCTTAGGCTTTGAGACCCAAGGCTTGTCTTTAAACCACTCTCTTGTTTTCTTTGGGGGATTCTCTGTTGTAGTTTCAGCTGCCTTGAGTGCTTGTGTGCCACTGGCCAAGTTAAATATTATGGATTTTGTTTTTGCTTGGACAGTATCTACCACTCCATCACTAACAACGTTCTTGTTGTTGTCTTTGCTATATTTCTAGTATTTACTCTTTTCTTTAGAGCTAGAACCTTGCGATGTTTCTTTCCAAAGTGATATATCTCCCTTTTTGATAAGTACTTGCATCTGGACACTATATTTCAATTCAGGAACTAAGTTGTTGATGAAGATATCCATTTTCTCAAGATCTGGGATAGTCCATGAATATCTAGAGAACATATTTCTCCATCATTGGAGGAAAGTGAGAAAGGGTTCTCCTGACTTTTGTCTAGTATTGCAAAGTTCTATCATAGTGACTGGGTGACGAATGTTGTATGAGTATTGTTGCAAAAATAGTTGGATTAATTCTTCAAACATTTTTATCCCTTTGGGTAGGCTTGTGAACCATTCCATTGCTTGACCTCCTAAACTCCTTGGAAAAAGGTGCATGAGGTACGTTTGATCATGCATAAAATCCATACAAGTGGCACAAAACTCTCTGACATGATCTTGAGGATCTGAGGTACCATCATACTTGTCAAATTTTGGGATCTCAACTCGTGAAGGAAATGGAGACATGTAAAGGTTTTTGTCAAATGGGAATGGGCATATTGTGTCCAAAGAATATTGTTGTGGCATTTTATCTTTGTTTTCTATTCTTGTGACTGCAGTTTATAGTGCTTGCATCTGTTTGCTCATTTTTCCCCATGGTGTATCTTCCTCTTTAGCAACGAGGGTCTCCACATTATAACCAGTAGGGAGTTTGGCACCTTGTTTTGCTAATTCTAGGAAATAGTCTTCTTTTTCCCTAGCCATGATGACCTTCATCAAATTCTTTATTATTTTGACACCTATGTACTTCATCTTCAGGAGGTTCAGGGAGCTCAGATTCAGTTGATGAATTGCTGTCAGTGGCTTGATTGCTGAAATATTCGTGGGTGTTTTGTTTACTGGCCTCTTTTTCTTGTCTTTCCCCAGACATGGTGGGAGATAGGGGCTAACCAAAGATGGGTATGTCGTAAACTGGTATCTGTGACGAGGATGGTTTATCGCAAAAAGGGTCTCCCACAAAGAGTGGATTGTCTCTGGTTAAAAATGGTGTCTCTTTTCCTTTTTTTGTTTTGTTGTGAGAGCTTCTGGTTTGAATAGGCATTTCTAACCGACAGGACCAAGAGCGGGATGTGTTGCAGAAGTCAAGATCAAATTGTAGCTAGTAGTTCGTTTAACGTAGTAATTAGGAGAAGTAACTTAAGATCCGGTCTGGTTTTAGGAACGATATATCCTGTGTAAGATGTTATCTAAGTTGACTTAGGTTTGATAAAATGTTCATTTGAACTAGCTGAGAAATGATCGACAAAATCGTGCAACGCAACTGTAGAGGTACACTATCAAGGTTGTTTTATGCTCAGGAAGATGATAACTAGTTTTGGGCTCGCTGTAAAACTATTTTGGACAGGTTTTGACTGTTCTTGACTGACAGAATCAGAGACTCATACGATTGTATTTCTGGAACCGTATGATAGTATAACAGGTGCAGGACGACAACAGTTATGTTTCGTACGAGTTGCTGCCTAGTACCATACGACAAATGGGTAGGTCTCGGACGACAAATGATTTTGTTCAGTTCTGTCTCGTATGACATAAGATATGGCTTAGGACAATAGACTACTGGGTCTCATACAATAGAGGATTGGGCTCAGGATGAAAATTTAGTATACTTGTACAACATAGAATTTGGTATAGGATGACAATCCAGTAGACTCGTACAACTGTTCATAGAGCAGAGACTAAAAGTTACGAGTTTTTCAATGACTGAGTAGGATAACTGAATACAACCAATTTCTGAGATGGACTAATTTTTGATAGGGATACACCAGTTTTGACATAGACAGAGTTTACCACTGAGCTATTTGATCTGTTAGATTTGTTTTCCCCAATTTTAGTATTTCATTTTTTGTCAATTCTAGGGATGAAAACACGGAAAACACGTAAGATATATAATATTTCAAGCACAACACGCTAACCCTATGGAAGTTGGCTTAGAGAAGAAAACCTTTCCTTGCTGACTTAGGTACACACCCAATAGCTAATCAAAATATAGCCACTAAGTCTCATGCAATGGATTCTCAACGCTGTATTAGCCGACTCCAAACACTAATGGGGGCACGATATGGCAAGTGTCTTGGGAGAGTTACTATCTCTCTTGCACAAAGATTATCAACCTTTTGGAGGTGAATTAGGTAGCTTCTATCTTATAGTTCTCAATCAGGAACTCTATTTGAAATTACCCCTTGAAGTCACACAAGCATGGTTGAGGCCTATAGCCAGACAAGGTACCGAAACAAGATGTAGTCATGTAAATGCGATTGAGACCGTGAGACCCTACAAAATGTCTAATATGAGAGATCTCAAAGAGAAAACTCAAATAATCCCATCCTCTGAGACTTTAATCATCAGAGACCTATTTATTATAGTGAGTTGGAATGCTCAGGTCCAGCTGTACTCACTTGGGTCATTCTCATAGGGTGATTACTTTTTCCACTGTGACAGGCCCGCTAAAGGTACACAAATCTCAAAACTTAGAAAAAAGCTTCAAGGGTCTAGACTTCTGATTGTCTATAAAAGACAAGAGCATACTCTCCTACCTCTTAGATTTTTCTGAAAACACAAAAGACAGATTTGTTCATTAACCAGTTAGCAATTTAAATGCCTAAAAATGAATTTAAAGAATACACGATATTTGGTCGATTTTCTCTTTAGGTTACCTGCAAAAACAACGCATCGGTAGTCATGTTGTTTTTATTCTTTGATAGATGTATGTTTGATTGATAGATTCTTTGACAAGTGTCTTGCAAGAAACTGGTTAGGCTGTAAAAATCTCAGGCAGATAGAAGACAATTCAGGGTCAATGTTAGCATCATCTAAAATTTAAGCAAAAAATCCTGAAAAGTAATTTGTTTTTAATCTATTAGAAAACATAATCGTACGACAATATTTGCATGACATAACGACAAAACTCCTTTATCGTACGAGTTAGAAACCAGCATAGAATGACAAAAGAATAATATAAGCAGTGTGTCGTACAAGTCATAAATCAACATAGAATGACAAATGAATAATATAAGCAGTGTGTCGTATGAGTAAGAAATTAGTATAGAATGACAAACTATAAGAAAATCAGTATGTCATATGAGTCCATATCCCGATTCGTACGACAATTTAAAGGATATGATCTTGTTTCGTATGATAAACTGAAGGCATCAATATGATGTCGTACGATGCAGTGAAACTACTTGTACGATACTTTGCAAAGGCTGTACGGACAAAATCTGCAGGATAAAAAAATGATTTTGAGGCCGAAAAAGTAGTTATTGTGCCCCATGGTGGGTGCCATAAATGTGTGTGAAAAGTGGAATAAGAATCTGTATCTGCAAGACACAACACTTCAATTAAGTCATTACATGCATGGTTAGACAAATACAATAAATGAATATGAAAACCATAGCAAATCGACCCATTGCCTTCTAAAAGATGCGATTATATGAATGCTCTTAGATTATAAGCAATACCAGTGACTAGACAACATCAAGATGAATTATTTAATCTATATGAACATGATGAATGCTAGATGTATGCAATATTAATCCAACAAGATTTTTGCAATATTAAACTAAATGATTTAATCAATATGAAACAATTAATATATAATATCTCAATGAATCTAGAGCAAAAACAGTATAATAACAATATATTCTCCAACCTCTTTTGAATGAGAGATGAACCTAAATTTATAGAAAATTCAGAAAGAAACCAATGGCTAAGATCAAATGATGATGAGCGGTCAAGATTTTCCAAGAGGAAGCACAATCCAGGTGAATTGATGTGATTGGATGCTTTTATCAGTTTTAAAGGAAGCTGAACTAAAATTAAGATTAAAATCAGAAAAAAACTGATTTATTCTCTATTTCGTTCAATTTTAATATTTAATTGTTTTAATTGCTTTCTTTGAGATTATTCATCAATTTGTAATTTGTTTTTCAAGATTATCTCCAATTGATTTCTTTTCTCAATTAATTCCTTTTTTGGTCAATCAATTCCTTTTTTGATTTATTTCCATTTTTGAAGATTTGTGCTCAATTGATTTATTTAATTGAATTAATTCCTCTTTCTTGATTTGTTTCCTTTTTTTAAAGATTTATGGCAATTTTTATTTATTTAATTAAATATGCTAAGATATTCAATTAAAATAAATAAGATAATTGTTTAAAATGATTTACTTGGAATGATCTATTAATTAAATATAAATATTTAATTAATATTGAGTGATTGATTTTGCCATGTGACATTGATGATTAAAGAATTAATTGTGTGCTCAAGATTGATTTAATTGCCTTTTGTTAGGACCTTGGTGATGTTGTCGAGATTAGGGGCCCATGGTTTAGATGACCATTTTTAGGGTATTACATTAGGCTTATACTCAAGAGGACCTGGAATGCTCTGATACCAATTGATAATATGATAAAACTATAAATATCCGGTCAACTACTGAGAGGTGGGGGTGAATCAATAGTCAAAAAATAAACTAAGTTTTCACCAAACTTATTTTCAACTTAGAATCAACTCACAAAGTTTACCGGTTTAGACACTTTAACAAATCTGCAGCTGCAGGTTAAACCTTACCGGTTGATCTAATACTTCAGTGATATAAAGCAATAGATCTGAAACTTAAATATCCTTTGACCAGAACCTTAAACCACTTTACTAATACCAATAATAACATATTTCAAATCATTTCCAATCATTTAGATATATCTATGCAGATTTACCAATCATTCATATCAATCATATCAAAAACAAATCCATAAAATCATTCACCACTTCACACAATGATTTTTCATGTGGAAACACAAATGGGAAAAACCACGATGGGGATGAATACCCATAATTATTTTTGAACTCTTTTGAAGTTCGCCCTGTTAGGAACCAAGCCTGGTTAGAAGCTTATACAAGAATGTTATGTTAGGAATAGATCCGGTTAAGGACCACCCGGTTAAGGGATTGACTACAAATACCCTGTTAAAGGTAACCTTAGTGGACGATTTCAAATCCAATCTAATGGATCACCTGGTTAGAGGATTTTAAGAACAAGCCTGTTAGAGCTTACCCTGTGAGGGGATTTCAAACTGTTGTTATGGTTAGAGAACAACAGGTTCTTTGACCGATCTTGAAATATAACTTCCTTGCTGAATTAGATCCTTTACTGCTCCTATTTGTCTTCACATCATTCTACAGACATTCCTCTCGGTTCGACAACAATCACTTTCACACTTAATCAGATTTGCCAACCACTCTTCTCAATCAGTACATCGACCTTATGAACAAATACATTAGGTTGGTAACACAACACAAAACGTATAATTCTCATAAGGATTGCAAATACATTGGTTCAATCTTGGTCGTTAGATTACATGCAATCAACTTTACATTCTTCTAGGCATCTACAACTGCTCCTGGATCATCGCACTTTGAATCTTGTAACACATCACACATTTGTCACTTCATACTATGAATTTGATCATTCCCAAGATAAATGGTTATCTTTACATGCCAAAACCTTTTTGAAACTCATCACGTGCAACATTCTTATATGGCATCTTCATCACTAATCATCATTTGGTCATAATCATCACAAGCGATCTCCAAGCTTTATCAGTTAGGGTTCTGCTTCTCAACTGGATAGGGTTACCGGTTGATCTTCATTGCTTCATTACCGATTTATTTACTACTTCATTACCAGTTTCTTTAATGCTTCATTACCAGTTACTATTGACATCAATGATAACACTTCCTAATATACTTCTTCAATGCAATATTCATGCAATGCCAACATATAGTAAATATAAATCATAAAAGAAATTATTTTCCTTGGTCAACATGACTTGAATAAAAAAAATGAAAAATTGATGAGCATGCTACAAGATTATGATTTTGACATAAAGTTAACATGAAGAGGAGAAAAAATGTAGTTTTCAATTGTCTTTCTAGCAAGCATACAACATATCTTACTTTTGCTATTTATACCAATGGGAAGGTTTTTATTATGTAGAATATAAAAAATTATAATTCTTATTGATATTATTTTTTAGGAATCTTGTAGATGAGGTATTTGTGGTAGAAAATATCACCATTCTTTGAAAAATATAGTTTTCCTAGGCCTTGAACCTAGAAGGAAGAATATTTTAAGGGATTTCATGATGTACCACTAGCAAGAAACTCACGATTCTATAATACCTATAGAAAAATTATAGAAAAATTTTCATGAAAGGGCCTCAAAAAAGAATTCTTAAAAAATATTAGTGAATATATGACCTACCAGAAAAATAAAGCATAACATTTTTTTCTAATAGGCTTTCTTCAGTCATTGCCTATCCCAAATTAAAAGTGTGAAAGTGTATCCATGGATTTCATCATAGATCTCAAATGTATAAGAAAACTAATTCATTTATATATTTATGTATAAGTTAATGAAGGAACTATGTTTCTTTTTATTTTCCCAAAACTCAAAGGACATCAAGTAGATCATTTATATTGTAGAGAAGTGCTTAAGGTATATGGATTTCCTTAAAAAAATTGTTAGTGACAAAGATAGTAGATTTCTTAGATAATTTTTCATTATGAGTCATTTAATTCTACTTTTTAATAAATTATCCTTAACATTTAATCTATTTCCCCAAATAGATGTATAAATATAGGTCATGGACAAGTAGATTCAAGGCTATTTTAGATCAATAGTTAGCTTGGTTTAAGTAGTTGCATTTGGGATATTACTATAATCCTACTCACCATATATGCATTAGCATATCCTGATTGATAAAGTTAAATGGTTATGATACATTAATATTTATTGATTTAGTTCTCATAGTTAGGAGGGTGCTAACAACTAGTGATTTGGTGGAGCATACCCAAGACATATTGAGGTCACTTTGAAGATCATCTTCACCCTTGAACCCGAGAATGATAAACAATTCATTTTAAATTAGGTAAATGGTATTTTTTAGAGAATGCATCCTTTTAGGGAAACCTCCATCAAAAGTAGTGGAGATGAAATTATCAAACCACACTTTTATAGGCCTTAGAAGATCTTGAGGAGAGTTTGTAAGGTTGCATATGATTAAAATGTCTAGAATATAGTAGGATTCATAATATTTTTTATGTATCTCACCTCAAAGGGGACCTTGGATAGGTTACACTAAAGTGGCTTTTTCACCCTTGGATGATGAGGGAAACCTAATATGAGAAATTGATATTTTTATGTAGACCAAGATGAATAATTTGAAGCATTATAGAGTATCTAGTTTTTTAGTAGAATCTTTATGCTGAAAGTGCTACTTGGGAAGGACCAAAGATCTTAGAGAATACAAATTTGCATTACTTGAGGACAAGCATTTGAGGAGGGTGGAATTTTAATGATAATCCTATGTATGAGGCTATGATTTTAAACATTCTCATATTATCTTACTTTCTTTTCATCCCTTATATTCTTAAATCCTATTTCCTTATCTCTTATGAGCCTTTTTATTTCATCTTTTAGCTTACTAGAAAATCCAAATCCTAATCCCCACTTATTCTATCACACATTCCTTTATACCTTGTATTTTTGACATGATATCCTACCTTTATAAAGGTATTAGTAATTTAACTTTACCCTTGAACCAATGGACTCTTTCCATATTTCTCTTGAAGGAAAAACCATAGACTTCTATCACATTACATCTTGTCACCATATAATTCCATTCCTTAAACCATCAATATTAGGTCTTCAAAGTATATGTTTATTTATCTAAAGGTAAGTGTTTCTCTTGATTCCCAACCTTAAGCACACACTTACATGAAACCTCTTCATTTGAATAAAAAATGACTAATAATCAGGACCAACTTGGGATGTTGGATTAATGGGACCAAATATTGAATGTGAAATGGTGAGAACCCTAAAATAATTATCAACACATATGGGCCCACACTTGGTCTTGAAATTTCATATAAGGAAAATAATTTGATCAATAAAGATAATTTTTTATTATCACACTAACATATCCAAACCTTAGTTCATACATTTGTCTTTAACTATTGGATCCAAGGATGAAATAGTAAACTTGGATATATAAGAGGATGAAAACCTGTTAGACACAATGCACCACTGAGAGGAGGGTGAATAAGTGGTTATCAAAATTTTCCCTTTAACTATCCTATGTGAGTATACCGGTTAACATATCTAACTAAATTCAGACTTATTGGTTTGATGGGAGAAAAAAACACTCATATATAGAGGAGACATCACATAACACCAGCATATACAAGGAAAACCCAAGATGGGAAAAACATCAGTGAGAAATGCTCCTAGAGACTACTAGTCCAATCTAGCCTCACAATAGATCTCTAATTACAATGTTTAGGGCACCAACCCAAGGAGCACCAACTCCTGATTTAGGGCACCAACCCAAGGATCTACAACCCTTGCACCAAGCTACAACTTAGTGAATACAAAAACATATTTTGATTCCATAGTTATCTTCTTGTTACAAATGGATTTTGTAACTCTTCAACAAATCTCTCTACTAGATCTTCTATCTAGTTCAATGTCGGTTCAACCTCTTCTCCTTCTCTGTCAGTTCTACTCTTTGTTGGTTCTGCACTTTACCGGTTCTTTCTTCTCTCTGCTACACCACTTCTCTTCACCAGTACTACACTCTGCTGGTTCTATGCCTACCTTCTCTGCAGTCTTCTGTACTTCTTCTCTTTCGGTTCACTCCTTTGTCAGACTCAATGGCTCATTGTCGGTAGCTTCACTAATATTGGTTTAACACATCACCCCTGTTCTTCCTCACACTCAGTCTCTTCTTTTTTTTCTTGATGAGCCCTTGACTGATTTCTTCTCACATGCAACAATACTCTCTCATCTAGCGGCAACCTCCATCGATTTTGGCTTGCATATTTATAACCTAGTTTTCCTGCCAAAAGCCAATTCAAATTTTGGGCGGTTAGGGTTTCCTCATTGACCTCGAGGCCAACCAAATCTAAGATCAGATCTCATAAGATCTAATCGCTTGGATTGATGAACTATAACACATCAATCAATCTTGCCATTATCGTTCCTTCCTAATCACGCCTTCTATTTTTGGCAATATGCTTTTGACCTGTCAACTGATTTCTTGGTTGATCACCAAGATTATTTTTGAGGTTTCCTTCACCTACCTTGATCTCCTCAATCAATCTGGGATGGATCTCTATTGTCCTCCTGACCTCAATCTGCAAACCTCTGTAGTGCATCCCTTGAATCTCACAGTCAACATAAATGTTTACCTGTCACCATCTACCTCACCACCTAACGCTTCATCAACTCAACACACCGACCTGTGCATGCATGCCACTTCATCTCCATGTGAAAACTATGTCGGCATCCACCTTTTCTTGAACATCTATGTTAGTATAGATGGCATCATCGACCAACTCCATAACTAGGTTCTTCTGTCGGTTAAACCCTTAACCGATCTGTCATTATCCTTACATTCTGGTTCTCTTTTGGTGGAACACTCAACAGGTCAACACTTTTTCTAATCTAGCTTATGCACATATTCAATTCTTCTGCATCTGCACCTTGTTGTATTACCAGTGGACATACTTATCAGTAAAACCCTTGATGACACCATGTCATCAACCTTCAACTATTTCCATTTGAGGTATCTGCATGTCGGTTACACTCTCTATCTGCAGTTGCTCAACCTTTCCTTCTTCATCATCAGACCAAACATCATCTCAACTGGTTTGTCAAAGTGAAAAACTCATCATTCTTCATCTGTCCTAGCAACTCATCATGCCTTCTCAGTCGGTCCAGTTCATATCCCTTATTTCATGCACTTGAGGCATCTTTGTGATTCACCGATAGATCTAGTGTGAGCCTTCAAACACTTACCTTTAACACTTTTAACTTCTCTCTTAGATCTATGATGCACATTTTTCATAATAGGAGATAAGATCCATTTACCGGTGGTAGTGAATCCTTGTCACCTGCATTGTGCAATGCACTCATGTGGCTTCCCTATTTGTGAAGCATATCTTCAAACATGCACATGTGATCTGGTGTGGGCACATTCACTATTAGTAAAAAATTCTCATGGTGACTGCATCTATATCTAGTGGGAGTCCTATCCTTTTGCATCCATACAGTATACTGATGACCTGTACATCCTTCTCCTCCTATGTTGATGTGATTTAGGTAACATTCTGCTTCTTCATCACAAACAACAACTCAAGCACCTTGCTCATACTGCTTGTACATTGGTCATAATCTTGTCAGTTGACAACTACTCACTGTCAACACAACTCTTACCAGTTGAAAACCTTTCCTTACCCATGATAGACTGTACTGGTAACCTATCCATTTCATCCACACAAGTCAAACACTAACTTGTGTACTAGTGACTCCTACGGTCAGTCATTTGAATGATATTCTCTTCCTTAATGGTGAACTGCAACACTAGCTGACATCAAATGACTGCATATCAACAATACTCCCATACTGGTTTTCCTTCTATACTGGTTGACATCAATGTCAACACAATGCCAACAATCTTCCCCTTTGGCATTGATGTCAACTCATGTAGTATCCGGTTGTTGGCATTGCATGAAGATTGCATTGGAGAAGTATAGTGTTGTCATTGATGTCAATTGCAACCGGTAATGAAGCTAGTATTTCTACCGGTAATGATGTAGTAAAGCAACCAGTGTTGATGCAGTGAAGATCAATCGGTAACCCTTAACTAGTAACCCTAACTAGTTGAGATGTAAAACCCTAATTGATGAAGTTTGGAGATCGGTTTTGATGATGTATGACCGAATGATGATTGGTGATGAAGATGTCATGTAAGCATGTTGCAAGTGATGAGTTTTGAAATGGATTTGGTGCGTGAAGATAACCGTTTATCTTGGGAATAATCAAATACATAGCATGAAGTGAAAAATGCATGATGAGTTAAAGGATTCAATGTGCGGTAATCCAGGAATGGTTGTAGATGCCTATAAGAATATAATGTTGATTGTTTGTAATCTAACAGTCAATATTGAACCGATATATTTGTAATCTCTATGAGATTTGTAGGGTTTGTGTTGTGTTACTGACCTAATGTATTTGCTTATAAGGTCGATGATTTGTTTCAATGAAGTGTTGACAATTTGGTTAAGTGTGTGAGTGATTATTGTCGAGCCAGAAGGTGTATCTGCAAAATATTGTGAAGGAAGATAGGAGTGATAAAAATTCTGATTCAGCAAGGAAGTGCTATTTCCAGATCAGTCAAGAACTTGTTTGCCTCTAACCATTACAACAGTTAAATCCCTTAACCGGATAATATTTAACAGGCTTGTTGTTAAAATCCTCTAACCAGGTGATCCATTAGCTTGGATTTGAAATCCTCTACCAAGGTTTCCTTTAATAGGGTATTTCCTTTAACAAGATATTTTTAGTCAATCCCTTAACCGGGTGGTCCTTAACTGGATCTGTTCCTAACAGAACATTATTGTATAAGCTTCTAACAAGGCTTGGCTCCTAACAGGGTGAACTTCAAAAGAGTACAAAATACTTGTGGGTATTCATCCCCACCATGGTTTTTCCCATTTGGGTTTCCAAGTGAAAAATCATTGTGTCAAGTGGTGAATGATTTTGTGGATGTGTTTTTGATATGGTTGATTTGAATTACTGGTAAATTTGCATAGATATATTTGAATGACCAGAAATGATCTGAAACATGTTTTTACTGGTATTAGTGAAGTGGTTTAAGGTTTTATCAAATGGTATTTAAGTTTCAAGTTCTGTTGCATTGTGTCATTGAGTAATAGACAACCAATAAAGTTTAACAATGCAGTTGCAGATTTGTCTGAGTATCTCAACCGATATACTTTATGAGTTGATCCAGAGTTGAAAGTTTGTTTGGTGAAATTTTAGTTTATTTTCTATCTACTAATTCACCCCTCCTCTCAGTAGTTGACAAGATCTTTATAGTTTCATCATATTATCACCGACAACTACGTAATATCTCTCATCCTGTGTGTGATCCAACTCTCCCCCTTTGTATAATCCATGAATTCTCACACATGTAGTATGTGGTATAGTACAAAATATTTCTCACCCTTTGATAACAATGGAAAAGGGAACTATCAGGGTTACACTCCTTGTATCTACTTGGAAATGACAAAAACATTTCTCCCCTTTTTCTTTACCGGATGTATCTCCTCCTTTGATGCCACTTGTTACATCTTCTCAAGTCATGGCACTTGAGATGGAGGACTCAACCATCAACTAACACCAATTGATAATGCAAATCTATTACTATTTGGTAAAGCACTCAATTGGAGAAGGATGTGTCAGTGAATACTACATACGTGTCGGTCAAACTACATTACCTCCTATTTGATCCCAAATTTCTTTAGAATGAAGTGTGATTGTACTATGAATACAACCAACCAAAAGAACATGTGATTGTACTATGAATACAACCAACCAGAAGAACATTGGATACCCTTAATCATGAAATTCTCTTGGTTATTCCTACAACAATTTCCATCATCTACAGTTTAGGAAGTTAGTACCTCACAAGTTCAAGCATGCTAGCTCTACTTCATAAGCACTTGAAATCCTCCCGAGTCATACATCTCAGGTCCTTATTGCTTGTTAGGTCCAATACCAGGGCTCCAATCATCTCCACATTGGTTGATCATTGCATATGTGATCATCTGATGGTCTTCATCAATACCACCTAAGATAAAACCTCCTCATTCCATGTTATTGGGGCTAATGCAATGATCTCCAACCTCATTGTCTTACATAACCTACAAGTACCTGCTAGCATTCATGTCGGTAGCATCCTGCACATATCGGTTTTTGGTACCGGTCCATCATCACTACCAGAGCACCTTCTTGTAACTCCTCACATTTTGTATCACTGTGCATCTAATTCCAATTGTTACTCTCCTTCTTTTGACAACACTAATAGTGATCCAACACTGATCAGTAGGTGTGTAGACAAGGTCACCACTACACACACTTGTCATCTCATTTTCTTCCTTCATACCGACATCAACTTGTTCTTCCTTGTGTCTTCTTCCACTGAGGGAGTGAATGACAAGTTTAGTGTATTAATCCCCCTAAGGTCCTACATCTCCTTTAATCTTTAGGAGATATCACCTGTGCATTGAAAGTACAATGCCAGTCCATGCTCTTCTTCCTCCACACCTGCTTGGTCTCATTCTTCTTCCTATTTTTCAGTCTTGGGAGCAGGTCTTACCTTCTTCTGCTGATGGGTCCTTTCATTTTTGGATTTTACAGTATAAACGAAAGTAGTGCTATAGTAGCACACAATATCCATCCCAACCTCATGATTGGGGAACCTTCTATCATGCCGGTTTGACCATCTTCTTCTGGTCATGTTGTTTTGACTAGCAATTAGAACCAGTGGGCCAGTTGATCCTGCAGGGATATTTCTCCTTTGGTTCGATGCAAATATCTGACTTCCATATACTCTGTATCCATTTCTATGTAGAGCATAGTTGCTATATCGCCTTCCATATGACTTTGAGTTCCTCTTCCTGCATTCAAACTCTCTATGGCCTGATTTATTGCAGTTATAACAAATACTCTTTGCATAACCGGGAGAGGGGATATGCATGTATCTACTCCTAGATACATTTTTCTCATATGCATGATATTTATGAGATCCTAGATTATTCCTTCTAGATCCCTTTCTACATTCTTCTGCCCTATGACCATGACCATTACATGCAAAGTAATTACCAGAAAAGGAAGGTTTATAACTTACAAAATTATTCTACCATGCATGGAGAGATCTTACCAATTTAGTATCTCCATTTCTCCTTCTCCGAGGATGAATCCTAGGTTTTTCATTCTTTGCAGCTCTTCCATCCGGTCCCTTCTTCTTCCACACTTGCCTTGACTTGTGGACGGTAGCATTTCCTTGTCCTATTCTTGGATATCTTCTCATGTTCTTGCTTCTAGTGAGGCTGTCTTCTCCCATCTTCCCTTTTCCTTTTGGATCTTCATTGTCCTCCTTCTTGCAACACTTGACTTCATTCTTGTCTACAAGTCTTCACCGATTGTGGTTAGGTCAAGCTTCTTTCGGGGAGCATTTCTAACTGTGAAGGTATGTCCCTTGTTCTCTCCATTTGAGGAGATAAACAAAAATGTCATTGTGATGGAAATTCTTGCTGGTGGAGCATTCACTGACAACACTTCCTAGTCCTTCAGTTTCCTGGGCATGCTTTTTCTTTTTCAACATTTTGTCCAAGGCATCACTCTTGCCATCAAACCTGATTCTTACCTTGAGCTCATCTTGACATTTCTCAAGGTTATTTCGGAGAATCTCCATTTCTCCAACCAACTGCTGATGTTCTTTATTTTTTACTTCTAGCTCAGATCCTAGATCATTACACCAGCACACCTTGGTGTCATCTTGTTTAGTAATCAACTCTAAGACATATTTCTCAGATTCTTCAAGGCATCTGATCAACTGGTTCTGCTCCATAATAGAAGCATTCTTGAATAACTTGTATTCATTTCTTACTCTTATGAGTTCTTCAAGTGCATTTACAAGCTCACCTTCAAGATCAACTTCTTCTTCATCTTCTTCTTCTCCTTCACTATCATTGCCAAACACATCTTGTTGGTAGGAGTGATTTGCATGATCATTCTCAGATGTGTGCCTCTCATCTTCTGATTATTGAGCCATGAAGAGGTGGGTTCCTTCATTATCATTGGTGTGGCTACTAGTAGATCTTCCTTCATCATCTACAAATACATGAGATACATTTATCATTCTATCCTCACAAACTAGTTGTATAGTAGTAGGCTCATTTCCATAGAGCTTCTTCAATTTGTCCCATAAACTTTTTGTCGATCTATATCTATCCACCTTTGAGGCTATATCATCTGATAACCCACATAGTATAGCCTTCATTGCTGCATTATTGCACTAGTTTCTTCTTTCTACATCAGAATCGATGGGAGGACTGACTTTACTAGGGCAACCATTTACAACAGACATCCACACATCAAACCCTAGGGAGGACAAGTAGACTTCCATTCTGCAACTCCAAAAGGAATAGTTTGAACCATCAAATATAGGAGCAAGGATTGAAACTAAACATACCATTGTGTCCTTAAGCCAGAATCTGCCCAAGCTAGAGAAATCTTATCAACCAAGAACCTAGGGCTCTGATACCAATTGTTAGACACGATGCACCACTAAGAAGGGGTGAATTAGTGGTTCTCAAACTTTTCCCTTTAACAATCCTATGTGAGTATACCGGTTAATAGATCTAACTGAATTAAGACTTACCAGTTAGATGGGAGACAAACACAAACACACTGACACATAAAGGGGACATCACATAACACCAACATATATGAGGAAAACCCAAGATGGGAAAAACCTCAGTGAGAAATGCTACTGGAGACTACTAGTCCAATCCAACCTCAAAATAGATCTCTAATTACAATGTTTAGGGCACCAACCCAAGGAGGAACAACCCACGATTTAGGGTACCAATCCAAGGAACACCAACCACTAATTTAGGGTACCAACCCAAGGAGCTACAACCCCTACACTGTGCTACAACTCAGTGAATACAAAAACATATTTTGATGCCATAGTTATCTTCTTGTTACAAATGGATTGTGTAACTCTTCTACAAATCTCTCTACTGGATTTTCTATCTAGTTCACTTTCGGTTTAGCCTCTTCTCCTTCTTTGTCGGTTCTACTCTTTGCCGATTCTACACTTTACCATTTCTTTCTTCTCTCTGCTACACTATTTATCTTCACCAATAATACACTTTGTTGGTTCTGTGCATGCCTTCTTTGCAGTCTTTTGCACTTCTTCTATGTTGGTTTGACCTCTGTCGGTTCACTCCTTTGTCAGACTCAGTGGCTGATTGTCGGTAGCTTCACTGATACCAGTTGAACACTTCAACCCTATTCTTTGTCACACTTAGTCTCTTCTTTTTCTTGATGTTCCCTTGAATTATTTCTTCTCACACGCAACAATACTCTCTCATCCAGCAACAACTTCCATTGATTTTGGCTTGCATATTTATAACTTGGTTTTCCTGC
This sequence comes from Cryptomeria japonica, assembly GCF_030272615.1. NCBI lineage: Eukaryota > Viridiplantae > Streptophyta > Pinopsida > Cupressales > Cupressaceae > Cryptomeria > Cryptomeria japonica. The sequence continues at coordinate 367,140,807 of NC_081407.1, forward strand.
CAGAAGCCAATTCCAATTTCGGGCAGTTAGGGTTTCCTTATTGACCTTGAGGCAAACCAAATCTAAATAGATCTCATCTGATCTAATCACCTGCATTGATGAATTATAACTCATCAATCAATCTCACTATTGTCGTGCCTTCCTAATCACACTTTCTATTTTTGGCAATATATTCTTGACCCGTCAGCTGATTTCTTGGTCGATCACCAAGATTGGTTTTATGGTTTCCTTCACATAGATCAATCTCCTGAATAAGTTTGGGTTGGATCTCTATTGTCCTCCTGACCTCAAGCCACAAACCTCTACAGTGCATCTCGTGAATCTTGTAATCAACATAATGTCAACCTCTCACCATCTAACTCGTCGCCTAACACTTAATTGACTCAACACACCACCCTGTGCATGCATGCCACTTCATCTCCACGTGACAACTGTGTTGGCATCCACCTTTGCTTGAACATCTATTTCGGTATAGATGGGTCACTGACCAATTCCATTACCGGGTTCTTTTGCCAGTTTACTAACCCTGTCAGTTAAACCCTTAACCGTTCTATCATTATCCTTGCATTCTGCTTCTCTTCTGGTGGAACACTCAATCGGTCAACACTTTTTCTAATCTACCTTATGCACATCTTCATCAAATGGGATTCTTATACATCTGCACCTAGTTACCTTACCAGTGGACATACTTACCATTAAAACCCTTGATGACACCATGTCATCAACCTTCAACTATTTCCATTTGAGGCATCTGCATGCCAGTTACACTCTCTATCTGCAGTTTCTCAACCTTTCCTTCTTCATCATCAGACCAGACATCATCTCAACCAGTTTGTCAAAGTGAAAAACTCATCATGCCTTCTCAGTCAGTCCAGTGCATATCCTCGATTTCATGCACTTGAGGCATCTTTGTGATTCACCGGTAAATCCGGTGTGATCCTTCAAGAACCTACCTTTAATACCTTTGACTTATCTCTTAGATCTATGATGTACATTTTGCATAATAGGAGATAAGCTCCATTTACTTGTGGTAGTGAATCCTTTTCATTTGCATCATGCAATGCACTCATGTGGCTTACTTTTTTGTGCAACATATCTTCAAACAGGCACATGTGATCTGGTGTGGGCACATTCACTATCAGTCAACACTTCTCATGGTGATTGCATCTCTATCTAGTGGGAGTCTTGTTTTTTTGCATACACACAGTATACTGATGACCTGTACATCCTTCTCCTCTTGTGTTGATGTGATTTAGGTAACATTCTACTTCTTCATAACAAACAACAGCTCAGACACCTTGCTCATCCTTCTTGTACATTGGTCATAAGCTTACCGGTTGACAACTACTCACTGTCAACACAACTCTTATTGTGTGTGGGAAAAGTGGGTCTATGAAACTCAAAATGTGAAAATACAGTCTCAAAGAGCTTGTTCACACACCCACATGACTTCGTGGTGAAAGTTATGGAGTCATGAGGAATGATTCAACTTCCCAAGGTAGGTTCCATGGTTCTCTATCTCACAAGGTCCCTCAAGCCAATGCCTTTGCTCTCAGATCAATGAGCAAAGTAACTTAGGGATGACAAATGCAAGAATGAGGGATGCTTTAGATTGATTTTAACATGAAATGCATCCCATCTATGCATGATTCTACAAATGAAGTAAATTAGATTATAAGATGACAAGGTTACTATCCTAACATGATATACTAGTTAATGATTTAAGATAATAATAAAGGAAATACTCTAAAATGTTTATTAGATTCATTCCTATTACAAAGAGAAGCTAGATGTATTGATAAATTTGAGCATAAATGAGATACTAAAATCTTTGATGGATCCTTAAAATGGTGGAATGAGAGCTCTATTTATAGTGAAAATAGGGTAATGGATGGTCAAGATTGGAGGAGCTAATCAAGGGTCAGCATTGAAAGTTATCAATCCATGTTTACAATTTTCACCAATGAAATGGTGACAATTGTCAACATAAGACTGCTTGGGAGGAGATGAAAGAAGCATTAAATGCTTGACAAGACCTCATGGTTACCTTAGAAGGTAGGAGTTAAGGTTAGGTTAGGGTTATCCAATGGATAAAGCTTTTACCCAAGGGGTAAACTCTTGTGCAAAGGTTAAAGGGATAACCATGGTCAAAACAATAAATGCTTGATGAGACCCCTGGGTTAGATGAGGGTTAAGTTAGTCAAAAAATCTCTAACCATGCCACTAAGGGTTAGCTAACCATTAATGGTTTGAAGACTTTGGGGACAAATTTGTAAGAGTCCTTCCAAATTTGGGGGTATTCAACAAGTTAGCTTGTTGAAGGCATAAAGGCTTTAATGCCTTTTGAAGACTTTACTCCAAATTTGAGAAGTGACCTCCTCAAATTTAGGGAAAAGGGATAATGAATGGGTTTGGGTTAATTGATTAGGATTAGATGGATTCTAGAAGAATTTAGGAAGGGGATTAGTATGCAAATGGGAGATGTAGGAATATGCAAGTGGACGAGGAATAATAGGATTAATTAAAATAAATTGCTTTATTTCAATTTGGTTGCAAGTTGGAAAATTAAATAAATTAGATTTATTTAAATGGGGTAAACTATTAATTAAATGTAAATTTAATTAAAATGTAGGGAGAAGGGATTTAATTAAATAAAATGATTTATTCAATTAAATGACATAAAGGGCTTAAGTGAATTTAACTAAATAAATTGAATAATTTATTTAATTAAATAGAAGAATGTGGGTGATTTAATTAAATTAGATTTAACTAAATAGAGGAATGAGAATAAAATGAACATTGAATATTCATTTAGGAATATGGTCCATTTTATACGTCTACATTTTGCCTCTCTTTGAAGTGACGTGTGTGCACATGTTGATTCAAAGAAAATAATGTGTCGTCATAATTTGGTTATGATCAGTGTTGTGTCATGCCAAGATGTTCATGTCATGCCCTAGATTTGATAAATGATGTTGATAATGCCCCCCCAGGAGATGAATCAAAAATTTGAAAATTTGATTTGCTTTGATAATTTTGATTGCAATTTAAATTATTATGCATGTTGAATGTGATAAATTGATTCATCTCCTAATAATGATGTTTGTAAGGATTAGAAATGAGCCCAAGAGAAATTTACGTGTTTGCCCACGCAACCCTAATTTTCATTTACCCTATAAAATGGTAAAAGTGATTATTTTGTCTCATTTGTGCTTGTTGACTTTAGAGAAAGTGACACTTGGAGAGAAAGTCAAAATGCCAGTTCCCTTTACTTCTCATTGATTCGAGTGTGTTCGGAGGTATTGAAGGCCCGCCACGTATGGACCACCAATAAGTCATCCTTTTTGACCCCTTTTTGATTATTGTTTTGTCCTTTTTTATCATGTTTTTGAATTTTGTCACACGAATTTAATGGTTTAGCGCGTCGGGGTCAAACCGTAGTGCATACAATAGGTCGCGTAGCACATAGGGTTTAATAAAATAGGGTAGCACCTAAGTAGATTAGGATAGTGCATCAGTAGGTTAGGGTAGCTCTTAGGGTTAGGTTAGAGCACAGGGTAGCACATAGGGGGAAACGGGTAGCGTGTAGGAGAGACCTAGCGCATAGGGTTAGCCGGGGTTTGCAGGGGTAGTGGTAAGGTACACCCTAGTGCATAGGGTTAGGTTTGCAGCGCAGGGCTAGGATAAGAGATCGCATAGGGTTTTTTAGCGCTTAAGGTAGTTTAAGTGACACATAAATAGGATAGGGTAGTGCATAGGGTGAATGGTGTAGCACGTTGAGAGGATAGGGTAGCGCATAACTAGCAGTTTAGTGTGTAGATAAGATTGTTTAGTGCATGAGGGAAAAAATTTGGGTAAAGTGGGATTTTAGATGAAGAAAGATAGATAAGTTTTTGCCAGTTTTTCCGGGATGGGTGCGAAGTGTCAGTCTGCGTGCCTACTGTCATTGTTTTGATAAGTTGTCCAATATGAGTTCCGATATAACTTGATTTGATTTGCAATGTTTCAAGTTGATATTGATTTGATGTTGATAGATGGATTGATTATCAAGACTCGATGATTGATAGGATTGTCTGGTTTCAAAGAGTGAGTACCCTGTATAAGACCTATCTGTTTGGTTTTGAGTGTACCTATCCCTGTATAAGACATGTTTGATGTTGATGTTGATTTGATATGATGTGGTTTTTGATATGGATGTTTTGATATGAACTTGATTTGATTTGCATTGTTTCAAGTTGATATATATGTGGAGCTTGAGTTGTTTTACAAGCTGATATGGTTGCGGAACTTGAGTTGTTTTACAAGCTCATATGAATGTGAAATTTGAGTTGTTTTACAAGCTGAGGTGAATGTGAAACTTGAGTCGTGTTACAAGCTGATTGGAATGTGGAACTTGAGTTGTGCTACAAGTTGATATGATTTGATATGAAAATGGATTGATATGATGTGGAAATTGATTAGATTTTCAAAGTTTCAAGTTTGATATGAATGGATTTGATGAGGAAACTGATATTGGACTCGTTTTGCTTTTTGACATGAGTGCATTGGAGTGGTTCAGTTGCGAGAGTGATTTCCGAGACCGTGGTCATTGATACCATGATTGGCACAGGCTAGCAGGGATATCATTGAGAGGTGTGGCCTATCCTCTTTTTTAGAGATGCCCTAGTTTATCATTAACCGGGGTTTATTGACAACGTTGGCTGAGAGGTGGCATAGCGATACCAACACCTTCCATTTGGTGATAGGTGAGATCATAGTGACACCTGAGGATTGCTACCGGATTATGCAGATTCCCTTGGTAGGTACATTGTTACCTTATGAGCAGATAAAGGAGGGTGGGACAGAGGCACTTCGTTGGATTCTTCAGGATGATACAGTTTGTGGATATGAGATCCCATGGCAGGAGTTCATAGATTTGGATTACGCTTCTCTACCATTAGTGCTGGCAGGGTTCCTATGTGGTTTCTTATGTCCCGATCGTATGTTGAAGGGACTGGTAGTAGGATGGGGATTGGTTCTGGAGGACATAGTGACACAGGGTCATCGCTTTACATGGGGGTCGGCTATGCTTGCCCACTTATATAAAGATCTGCATTAGGTGGTGTACTTGGGTTATAGCAGTCTATCGTCTGGAGTGATACTACTATAGGTATGGGCGTGGGAGCATATTACCGCAGCCAGGCCACTTGCGGACAAAGATAGGCTTGCTAGGTGTGCATATGCATACAGATATCGAGGGATAGTTGTGTAGCGTAAGCTGGGCAAACTAGAGCATTGGAGGAGAGTGTTAGATGATATTTATACGGTCAGCTGGAGACTGTACATGGAGTGCGAGGTATGGGTAGAGGATGGGATGGAGATGTCCTATGTCTACATGACATGATTTTTGATAGGGCGGACGCCCTTTATTATTGAGATATTTTTGCATAGCTGGGTGTTGCAGAAATATGGTCGTCAGTAGGGAGTTCCACATGGAGCATGCTTATATGCTCGATGGAGACATGATATACTAGAGTGGGGGCCTAGTATTGATAGCGCGATGATGGTTGAGGAGTTGTTTCACTTAGCCGGCCAGATATGGGACTATGCCTATGGGGTAGTGGATGTGGGGATGACAGAGGAGTTCGCCACACTATTTGTGGCACATGTAGTTGTTAGGATATCAGATCCAATGGAGATGAATCCTGCTTTTAAGGATGATGAGGATGATGAGCAGTTGGAGAGGCTAGGGAGACAAAGAGAGGATGGAGAGAAGCTAGATGCAGGAGGTGGGGATGGTGGAGGGGATGATGGTGGTGATGGTAGAGGAGGTGACCGAGATCAGCGAGAGGATAGAGGGAGGAGAGGAGATAGGGGTGGAGATGGTGGGAGGAGAGCAGACAAAGGTGGAGATGGTGGTGCTAGAGGGATTCTGGTGGAGAGAGTTGTGTGGAGAGCGGTGGTGGATAGAGGGAGAGGAGGTTTGGCTATCAGAGTTGGGGGAGAGGAGTGAGTGGGAGAGGTGAGAGAAGTGGTGGGAGAGACTAATGAGTTTAGATGGTTGACTTAGAGGAGGAGAGCTAATGTGTTACCCCCACTAGCACTGAGGATAGGGAGAGGCATAGGGGGTACCACTTCATAGGTACCCATCTAGATGCGAATTCTGATGCATCGGGAGGATGCACCGATTAGGTCATTGTAGTTATCATTGCAACACCTACAGACACAACTATTGGCACATCAGTGGCATATTACACAGCTGACCACTAAGCGAGATACCATTTTGGAGTGGTTGGGTCGATCCAAGGTTCAAGTAGAGGCTTTGGAGAGAGCGGCAATGGGTGGCTTGATGAGAGATACCCTGAGAGAGGTGGCTTTGAGAGCCAAGGAGGCAGAGTACTACATGAGGCATTATGAGGATGCGGTGCCTAGGGGTTGCCGAGTGGCTTGTTTTATAGCTTTGAGATCCAGTTGATCTTGAGAGACTGGGTTGAGGATAGAGAGAAAAGGCATGACAGGGCCCACTAGACAAGATCCACATGGAGATCTAGGTGGTGGTACATTAGCTGCGAGACTGTCACCCTCAAGAGATAGTCATACCTAAGAGATGTTGTTTCCATTGTATTTTATTACTTTTGTTCTTTTGGCACAGACATGACATATTTTGTACATTGATCATTTTTGATATATATATATATATATATATATATATATATATCTTTATATATATATATATATATATATATATATATATATATATATATATATATATATATATATATATATATATATATATATATATATATATATATATATATATATATATATGACACCATTTTCCTTGATCCTCATGTGATGTGCTATGGATGATTCTTTCTATATGATTTTGATTTTTCTATGATGATGATGCAATGCTTAGATGTATGTGATTTGATATGTGATGAATATGATGCGTTAGTGCATGATGTTTATGAGATGTATCTTGAAAATGAGATGTATGATATGATATGCTGTGAGATGTATCTTGAAACTGAGATGTATGATATGATATGCTGTGAGATGTATCTTGAAAATGAGATGTATGATATGATATGGAAAATGAAATGATACTGATGCAAGATTAATGTGATATGAAACTAATTGTAAAATGATATGCAACTAAATGTAAAATTATATGCAACTAAATTTAGCATCCTCATTTTGCATTTGTCATCCCTGTATAGTCACATGCTTTTGCTTTCTTTGTAGGTATCATCATTGAGCATTGATTTGTTTGGGATATGTTGAAAATTTATACAAGCATAATGGTATAATTGAATCATAATGACCTGAGAAAAATTTACATGATTTTTGATTTTGCAAGATACCACAAGCATCAAGGTATAATTGAACCAGGACGACCTGCGTGTGGATTGCGTATAAACAGACAAGGTTAAACCAATTGTATGTGCAAAGTGGAATCATCTCTTTAGTGATATGTTGTGAATCACATCTCGAGACAAGTATTTGCATAGTACTTGTCTCTATGAATTAGGCCTTTCAAAGAGACTCTGAGAGATGGAATTTCTACCTCCAAGGGTAAAATGGCTTCTGATCCATACACCAATGTATATGGTGTAGGTCTCGTAGGTGTGCGGATGTTAGTTCTATATGCCCAAAGTGCTGGATTGTGTTGTACATGCCAATCTTTGCTTGCATCATTCACTGTTTTCTTTAAGATTTTCAATATTGTCTTGTTGGATGCTTATGCCTGACCATTCCCCTATGGGTAGTAATGTGTAGAGAAATGATGTTGGATTTTGAATTTCTCACATAGTTCTCGCACATATTGGTTCTTGAAAGGTCATCCATTATCTGTGATGATGGAACTTGGAATGCCATATCTGCAGATTAGATAATTATGGATAAAAGAGGCGATTTGTTTCCCAGTCACTATGGTCATGGGGACCGCTTCAATCCACTTGGTAAAATATTCTATTGCAGTTATAATGAATTTGTGTCCATTTGAAGATGAAGGATGAATTTTGCCGACTAAGTCCAGTACCCACTGGAAAAAGGGTCAGGATGCTGTGAATGGCTACAATTCCTATGCTGGTGCATGTATAAGATTGCCATGAATTTGGCATTTAGGACACTTCTTTTCAAAATGATAAGAGTCTTTTTCCATTGTCGGCTACTAATATCCCATTCTTAGAAGTTTTTAGCAAGAGTAGGACCACTTGAGTGTGTGCCATAGATACCTTCATGAAGCTCTTGTAAAGCAGAGTCAGATTCATTACGATCAAGGCAACGAAGAAGAGCACCATCTAGACCTCGACAGTATAAAGTATCAGCAGTGAGAGTATAACGAGTGGCTTGCCAGATAAAGTTGTGTTTTGGTTTCAAGATAGGTCAATGGGTAGGATATTTCTCTTAAGTTAGTCGTATATCGGTCCATATAACGGAGAGTTAGAACTGGTCAAGGCATAGATAACGTGGGAATCATAATGGTCATAGGTTGGGGAGAACAATTGCTCTACCAGAAACTTGTAACGATTATGTTGCTCTGGAATTTGTAGTAGTGAAGCGATAGTAGCCATTGCATTGGCTATTGTTGTCCAGCCTTGGTATTTGCTCGAAGGTGATGTATACAAAATATTGTTTGAAATCAACCACCATTCATTTATATGGTAGTAGCTTGTCATCCTTTGTGTAATAGTCATTGTTGATTTGATTGATGACTAGTTGTGAATCTCCGTGGGCTTTTAATTCTGTGATTCTCCATTCCACAACCATTTTGATGCATATAACTAGTACCTCATATTCAACAACATTATTTGTGCATGGAAACATAAGCCTATATGATCTTGGTATGGTGTGCCCTTCAGAAGTGATGAACAAAATGCCAACACCTGAGCCATGTTGAGTATATGATCCATCAAAGTATAGGGTCCATTGTTTGGTGGAAATAGCAAGAACATCCCTGTCCGAAAATTTGATTTCCATAGGTTTTTTTCAAGGTAGTGGTGCTTTAGCTAGTTGATCTGCAATTGCTTGTCCTTTGATAGCTCATTGCTCTATGTAGTGCATATCAAATTCATTAAGAATCATGACCCATTTAGCCAATCTGCTTGTAAGAGCTGCTTTGCTAAGTAAATATTTGAGAGGATCAATTTTTGCAACTAGCTTAATTGTGTGAGCTAGCATGTAGTGTCGGAACTTTTGAGAGGCAAATACCATTGTTAGACAAACCTTCTCAATGAATGTATAGTTGAGTTCATATCCATTCAATGTCTTGCTGATGTAATATATAGCTCATTCCTTTCCTTATTGATCTTCTTGTGCTAATAATGCCCCCAGTGATATATCTATTGTTGAAATATAGAGAATGAGTGGCTTCCCTACTATTGGTGGTACTAGAACTGGTGGGTTTATTACATATTGCTTGATTTGATAGAATGATTCTACACATTTGGCTTCCCATATGAATGGTACATTTTTATGTAGAAAATGATTGAATGGTAGAATTTTATCTGCTAGTTGAGCGATGAATCGCTTGATTGACAAGAGCCGTCCTTGTAGAGATTTGAGCTGGCTGATGTTCTTTGGTGGTGACATCTCTATAATGGTTTGTACCTTTTCTGGATCCACTTCAATACCCTTAGTTGAAACTATGTAGCCTAATAACTTGCCTGATGTAACCCTGAAGACACACTTCTTAGGGTTTAGCCTGACTTGGAACTTTTCCAATCTGTCAAAAATCTTCTCTAATATGCTTAAATGTTCTGCCCTGGTGAATAATTTAGCTAGTAAATCATCCACATAGTCCTCCATGAAGGTATGCATCATGTCATGAAAGATTGTTGTCATTGCTCGTTGATAAGTTGTTCCTGCATTCTTTAAGCCAAATGTCATGACATTCCTGTAGCGTTGTAAATTGTACACACTTGCTAGGGTGGTACAATTTCACACTCGGTTTAGCTCCCACCTTGGCACATCTTGCACTTTACATCGCATTTTCCCCTTTAGCACTTAATTAATTAAATTAATTAGGTCTAAGGTTCTATTTCATCATCTTCCACATCATAAAGTTGGGCCCTTTCATTAAAGTGTGCCCCTTTCATTTTATTCCTCCAATACATCATTTAATCAAAAACCCTAATTAGGTCCTATTTTGAACTTGGGGGCTTGATTTCGGGGGTCAAAACATCTCGAAATCACCTGTAACTTCGGGATTCTCTCTAAAATCATCATATCCAACGGCCCTGAAAATTTGGTGAGAAGTTGCCAGGACCATGACGCCTGGAGTGCACACGGTCCTGGACATTTTTCCCAAAATTTTAGGAGCACGATCCAATCATAAAATAAAGCTTAACCCCAAGAAATTGGCAGGAGATTCAATCTCTAGGTCAGCCAAAATTTGAAATTAAGACCTAGGGTTTCATATATAAGAGCTCTCTTTCTTCATTTGAAAGGACCAGAATTTTGGTTTTAGGGGCCTTCTATGCAACGAAAGAACAAATCTTTGAAGACTTCAACAACATTCAACATCCATCCATCAAGCATTCATCAATTTCATTCATCCATTTAGGGCTTTGAAGGCATTGAAGAGCAATAGGGGATCACCGACTGAAGATTGGCTTGTACCCCTCCCTTGGGGTTGGGTATGATTTCATGTTGTTTTCATGTCTTTGCATAAGCCTCATTTTTCATTTGTATTCATGCTTTAGATCACTTTGCATCTTGATTTGGAGCATTTACATTTACATTTACAAGGAATTAGGGTTTACTTTCTAGGTTGCTCTAGTTTGCTTACTTGCATTTTAGGATCTTGCACACACACAAGGTCTGCACGCACACTACTTTTACAATACAACCTGGCTATTTGTGGAGGTGGAAATCAGCAAAGTGGGGGTTTGACTAAGGCAAAACCCTATATAGCCGCCCACCATACCTTTTCAGATATAAGTGCAGATTTCGGGATTCGGACGACGCCGCAAGTTGCAGATCCGACGGAAGCGGACCGAGACAGAACTTCACACCAAATTCCAACCTAGAAAGCTAGGACAGGGGCGTGGGGTGCCCTGGTCCTGCCAGGACAGGGGTGCTGGGCACCCTGGTCCCTCTGTCAGACAACAAGTTTTAGCATTTCTGACAGCTTTTCAGGTTGCAAAACAACAATTTCAGGAGCAGTTTCAGGGGAAGAATCAGGACAGTGGTGCCCGCGCCCCCATCCTGAACATTTTCACTCAGATTTTAACTCTGGGTACACATCTGCATTCTTGTCTTGTCCTTGTGTTTACAGCTTTCCATTGTTTAATCTCAATTCCGCAATCTTGTTATTAGTTCATACTTGCACTTTGGGGTTAGGAATTGAACTTGCATCATTTTATCTTTCAATTACAACAAAGGAATAGAAACCCTAATAGGTAGCCCGTGGCTCTCTCTTCCACAAAAAGAAGTAGCCAATTGTGTGATACCTCTAGGCTCTTTCGTATTCCACAATGTGTGTCAAAAGGTAGGATTAGGGCATGTTAGCCTAGTCTCGCTTTTTCCCCTACACATTTTGGTGAACCCGACGTGAATCTATTATTGCTTTCTCTTGCATTGCATTTGTTAGATCTAGATCTAGATTTAGTGTGTTTCATTTAAGTTTCATTTTTCATTAAAAAAAAAAAAAAAAAAAAAAAAAAGAAAGGAAAAGAAAGAGTGTGTTTCTTTGTTTCTTTGCATTGTGTGTTTAGGTTTTATGTAGTTTTTATTTCAAAATGTCAATTTTTATTTGCAAGATGTTCATATTTATGATGATGTATGCAATTATGTTGATCATGAGTATAGCCAAGATGAATTAGATGAAGCTTTAGATGAGTTTTTGAACCCTAAAGATACCAAACCTTCATTTTACCAAAAACTCATAAACATTGTTACTATGCCATTTCGTTGTGATAAGAAAGATAAGTCGAATGATTCCTCTCAAGGGTACATTCCTATCAACTCTTCCACTAAATCTAGTAACATGGTTGTTTTCAATGATCCCCTCTATGAAGAGATGTCTCCTTTTGAATCAAAAGATAAACCTTTTAATCAATATGATCATGCTTTGTTGGATGATGCTCTTGATGACTTTGTGGCTTTATCAAAATCTTTAAACAAGAACAAAACTTCTAAATTAGTTAACATGATAAAACTGAATGAGCATAATAAGCCTCTCTTTGAAGTCCAAGGTGCTTATCCTTCTCCCACCTTTCAAGTTCATAAATCACCTCTCCTTACTGTCCAAGGAGGGTATGGTCATGATTCCTTTCTTACTCCGAATAAACCTATCATCACTATGTAAGGAAGAAAACCTATAAGTCCTTATAGTTATGCTAAGAAATTAACTAGAGAGAGTTATAATTCGGTTGCCCATACTTATAATACTAGAAATAATAGGCAGCCTAATCCTCCTCCTGTTACTCCAGTTTCTCTTCCTAATCCTCAACCAATTCTTCCGCAAGCTCCACGTATTTCACAAATGCTTAGTAAGGACTATGATCTTATTGAACAACTTAAAACTACTCCGGCAAATATTTCTATTTGGGATTTAGTTCAAACTTCACCTGCCTATCATGGGATGTTACAAGATGCTTTAAAAAATTTAGATGTCCCACTTGCAGTGACACCTAATAATAATAATAATAACATGGCTTCCCTGATTGATTCTACAAGCAAACCCAAAGCTCAAATTGTGTTCACACAAGATGAGTTACCTTCTCATGAAATTCAAAATCAATATGATCCTCTTATGATTGTAGTTATTATCAATGAAAGTGCTATAAGATGAACCCTTGTGGAGAATGGATCTGACCTTAATGTTTGTAGTATTGATTTATTAGACAAGCTTAATGTGGATCATTCTCTCATTAAATGTTCTTCTATTTCTATTTGAGGCTTTGATAATGTTGGTAAAGAATGTTTGGGTATCATAATCTTACCTATTACAGTAGGTCCTATTACTTTACCTACACCTATTCATGTCATCTCTGGTAATTTGACTTACAATCTTCTTTTAGGGAGACCTTGGCTTCATAGTATGCAAACTATCCCCTCAACTTTGCATGGGCGAGTCAAATTCATTTATGACAATATAACATACACCTTGCTAGCTGATACTAATCTTCAAGAACCATTACGAACTGGATCTTCTAGTTCAACTACTTCCAATCCTTCTACCACTTCAAATGCATCTACTTCCTTGAAGGATTTTGTCCCCTCTAGTACTCTTGATCCTTCTACTCAATCGGAATCCTCTCCCAAAGATATCTTTTCTCCCAAAAAGGCTCTCTTAGATGATGATTGGGGATCTTTATACTTTAACCCTACTTTTGTAGGAGAATATAGAGTGCCTAAGATTGAGAAGGGAAAATCTAAGGGAGAAACTAAAGAGAAGCCCACTTTGTCTAAGCAATTCAGTAACAACTTTGTGGCTACCTCCGATTCAAATAACTCTTCAACATCTTCCTCTAATACAAATAGCACTGAGACCTATGGGGCATCACCATCCCTCTTTGATTTAGCATCCCTTCATGGTCGTGGTTTTCACATTCTAGCTAAGAGTGGCTATAGTGGAAATGGTAGTGGCACAAATGAACAAGGAATTAAAGTTCCTTTAGAACATAACATGCATGAATATTCATTTGGACTTGGATATAATCTTTCTAATCCCACCAAAGCATCTAAAAGACCATCTCTCAATGTGAATGCTATGTTTAGTAGTGATGATGATCTCACTTCAACTAAATCATCTTCTACTTCTATCAACTCTCATTCCCCTCATAAGGAAATCTTGGCGATGAACAAATCTCTTTATGACTCCCCTCAAATTTCTAAATCCACTTATGAATATTTATTTCCTATTCATCATAAAGTCCTTTCCTCCAGGGATAAGGCTCTAATAAATTACACTCATCCCTCTTCTAAGATTTCTTGTGACTTTTCTTCTTCAATTTTTATCATTTTATACATGTTTTTGATCTCACTTATAGTTGAGCATTTAGCATGTCATATTCAAATACCTCATTCAATCTATCATGTCTTTAAATAACATTAATGGCTATTATGTTGCTCATCATTATGTGACATTGGTAGCTCATTTACTGGGGGCTCATTGTCATTCATGATGGTACAATTTCAAGTGCAATCATATTTTTGAAGCAACATAATAGCCTAATTTTTCTATGTTATCTCTTGTTCCTATGGGGACAAGAGTGATTTCATACATCTCTTCTTTTTATGGTTAAAATTTCCCTTTGGGGTAATAGTGTGGAAATATTGATCATCTTTTCTTTAGAATCCTCTTTTCCTAGATATGGGAGAAGATGTGTAATCTCTTTCTTATCCTACCCACTTCTTGTGAGGAGAATTTTACATACACTAATGTCTTGCTTGCATGAACTCATGTGAGTATGTAGTAAATTTTGCTTATGTCTAAATCTCTCCCTAGAAGATTGTGTAAGTCCTTCTCATTGTCCTTATCCTTGGGAGGCAATGATCTTTCCTTATTCTTATCTAAGGATCCGCTTTTTCCTATTTCGTGGATGGTGTGAACTTTATTACTTGATGTTATTCCTTGTATGTATTTGTTGTTGTTTGTTCAAGGATTCTCTCTTACAAGAGGTGTAAGTCCTTGACTACAACCTCTTTTGCACTTGGTAAAATACATCCATAATGAATTCACTCTCCCAATTGGGTTAAAAAGAGCATCATCCTTCATTAAGAATCACTTTCACCTCACAAAAGAAGGAAGTATTGCATTCTCATTCTCTTCTTTGTCTTATTTTAGAAGATGTTATATTTGTCTAAGACAATTCCTCTTGGGGATAGGTGTCTTTTGTACAAAGATCTCTTCTCCTCTAAGGATCTCCTTTACACATACTACAAGATATTCCTTTTCAACTATCTTATCCTTGCTTAAAGAGTGCAAAACTCTCTTGCTTGGATCTATGACATTGTTTCATTTTTGGGGTATCTTCTTTTGTGATGAAGGTAGGTATCCTTGTTCTACTTTGCTTATGACATAAACATTACACTTTTTGAGCAATGGGTCATTCTCAAAACTAGAGCACAGACTCTTAGAGCGAGATGTCTCCATTTTTCTTTTATGCAAGGTGATTATTCTCGGAACCAAAGCACAGACTCTTAGAGCGAGATGTCACGCTTTTGTACTATACATATACAGGTTGTAGCATACTCGGGCATAGACTCCTATGAGGTGCTTCTAACCTCACTTACACACACATGCACGAGGTTGAGTGGAACTAGTGGCATAAGGCTAGACTTTCTCACTCTCCTCCCTTACATGGATCACCTAGATAGACTCTAGGGGCTAGTTTTCCATGTCCTTTTTCCCATGGATCACCTAGACAAGATCTAGGGGCGAGAAGTCCATGTTTTCTCTCTCACTATTTTTCTCATGGATCACCAATGTGTGTATTCATGCTTTTTTCCTTTCTTTTCTTCTCTTTGCATTTTGTTTCCATTTACATCCTTCATCTTGTGTTAGAGAACTCTCAAATCCTCACACTCTTTGTTGTGTTGGAATTGAGATTTAGTCCTCTTTCTTAACAAATGATTCTCCATTAGTTTTTGATCTCATATCAAATACTTCTTGTGAGCATTTGTCATCAATATTATTCGAAGTGGTAAACATGATACCCTGTTTCAACTCACTAAAATTAGCAAGCCGAAACAGGGGGGGGGGGGCATATAGCTACCCTCAAATTTTTATCACCTTCCTTAGTAAGCATTAGGTGATTTTGTGATCTAACATGTGGTTTTGTAGGTTGTGGTTCCTAACTGAGTACTGCAGATGCCGCTGGGGGCTTCATCCGACAACTTATGGATATATCCTTTTTCAAATAATGTTTACTTTTCTGTACTTTAGCTTGCATATGCACATAGTGTTCATATGACCGCTAAAGTGGGGGCTAAATGTAGTGTCCTAAATTGTACGCACTTGCTAGGGTGGTACAATTTCACACTCGGTTTAGCTCCTGCCTTGGCGCATCTTGCACTTTGCATCACATTTTCCCCTTTAGCACTTAATTAATTAAATTAATTAGGTCTAAGGTTCTATTTCATCATCTTCCACATCATAAAGTTGGGCCCTTTCATTAAAGTGTGCCCCTTTCATTTTATTCCTCCAATACATCATTTAATCAAAAACCCTAATTAGGTCCTATTTTGAACTTGGGGGCTTGATTTCGGGGGTCAAAACATCTCAAAATCACCTGTAACTTCGGGATTCTCTCTAAAATCATCATATCCGACGGCCCTGAAAATTTGGTGAGAAGTTGTCGGGACCATGACGCCCGGAGTGCACACAATCCTGGACATTTTTCCTGAAATTTTAGGAGCATGATCCAATCATAAAATAAAGCTTAACCCCAAGAAATTGGTGGGAGATTCAATCTCTAGGTCAGCCAAAATTTGAAATTAAGACCTAGGGTTTCATATATAAGAGCTCTTTTTCTTCATTTGAAAGGACCGAAATTTTGGTTTCAGGGGCCTTCTATGCAATGAAAGAGCAGATCTTTGAAGACTTCAACAACATTCAACATCCATCCATCAAGCATTCATCAATTTCATTCATCCATTTAGGGCTTTGAAGGCATTGAAGAGCAATAGGGGATCACCGACTGAAGATTGGCTTGTACCCCTCCCTTGGGGTTGGGTATGATTTCATGTTGTTTTCATGTCTTTGCATAAGCCTCATTTTTCATTTGTATTCATGCTTTAGATCACTTTACATATTGATTTGGAGCATTTACATTTACATTTACAAGCAATTAGGGTTTACTTTCTAGGTTGCTCTAGTTTGCTTACTTGCATTTTAGGATCTTGCACACACACAAGGTCTGCACACACACTACTTTTACAATACAACTTGGCTATTCATGGAAGTGGAAATCACCAAAGCGGGGGTTTGACTAAGGCAAAACCCTATATAGCCACCCACCATACCTTTTCAGATATAAGTGCAGATTTCAGGATTCGGACGACGCCGCAAGTTGTAGATCCAACAGAAGCGGACCGAGACAGAACTTCACACCAAATTCCAACTCAAAAAGCTAGGACAGGGGTGTGGGGTGCCCTGGTCCTGCCAGGATAGGGGTGCTGGGTGCCTTGGTCCCTGGGTCAGTGGCACTGGGCACCCTGGTCCCTCTGTCAGACAGCAAGTTTCAACATTTTTGATAGCTTTTCAAGTTGCAAAACAACAGTTTCAGGGGCAGAATTAGGACAGCGGCACCCGCGCCCTCATCCCGAACATTTTCACTCAGATTTTAACTTCGGGTACGCATCTGCATTCTTGTCTTGTCCTTGTGTTTACAGCTTTCCATTATTTAATCTCAATTCTACAATCTTGTTATTAGTTCATACTTGTACTTTGGGGTTAGGAATTGAACTTGCATCATTTTATCTTTCAATTACAACAAAGGAATAGAAACCCTAATAGGTAGCCCGTGGCTCTCTCTTCCACACAAAGAAGTAGCCAATTGTGTGATACCTCTAGGCTCTTTCGTATTCCACAATGTGTGTCAAAAGGTAGGATTAGGGCATGTTATCCTAGTCTTGCTTTTTCCCCTACACATTTCCAACAATGTGTTCCCCAAGGATAGGTAAATGCACTTCTATCTTGATCTTCTGGGGCTATCTTGATTTGATTATAGCCTGAAAAACTATCCATTAATGATAGAATTGCATGGCCTGATGTGAGGTCTACAATTATGTCGATACTGGGCAAAGGAAAGTCATCCTTTGGATAGGCTTTGTTGACATCTCTAAAATCAGTGCATATTTTGATACTACCATCTGGTTTTGATACTGGCACTATGTTGGAAATCCATTTAGCATAGTCGATAGGTCAAATAAATCTGACCTCTAATAGTTTCTTCAGCTCAGCTTTAACCATGAGTGCTACAAGTGGATTCATCTTTCGTAATTTTTGCTTGACTGGCTTAGCTCCTGGAGCAATGAACAAATGATGCATGATTAATTGTGGATCAATCCCGGGCATATCTGTATATGACCAAGCAAATTTGTTTTGCTTTTCTTTAAAAAAATTGATAAACTCTGATCTTTCTTCCTCTGTCAAAGATTCTACAAGGTGTATATTTTTGGTTGCTTTTGTAGTACCAATGTTGATTGATTGAGTGGGCTCAATCAATATGAGTGATCGCTCATGATAATTCTTAGGAAGAGTGTCAAGTCTCCCATATTTAGGTGCCGTAAAAAGCTTTTCACTTGCAGATGAGTCCTTTATTTTTACTTTTTCGTGATCTATTGCTACCATTGATTTGTTTTCAATAGTAGATCTTTTATGTTGTTCATTTTTGGGACTGAGATTCTTGGCACTCCCCTAATTGTAGATGTCATTACCTTGTTCATTGGTAGAGTTTGTTTCTGGGTTAACGGTACACAAGTAATGGATAATGGATTAGTCATTTGGGAAAATTGGTATATCATGAGTTTCAGGTTCGTCCCAGTCTATGAGGTCAGGAAAGACAAGTGGTAAGGAGTCATTAGGAGGATTAAGTTCAGCTGTTGTAAGTGTCAGGATGGACGTATCAGCGTGGTTGGCCGGGGTGGTAAAGAAGTTAAGGATTTCGTTGAGGTCTTTGATGGTATCATCTTCTATGTAGACTTGCTCATAATGTTGCTACTCATTTTCCTTGGTGTCATAGATATTTTGTGGACCAAATTCAAGTGGTCTAGATTATGTGTCATGTTCTTCTTGAGAGATGGGTGTATGACTGTCATTTGCACCAATATCTTCAGTAACATTAGAACAACTGCCCCATTCATATTCATTGGAATTAGTCTCAGAGGTATTATCCCAGATTCTGGAAGTGTTATGGATGGGTATGTTGTAGGGTGAAAATAGGTCTTTGATGATTGATACAAGTCTGATAGTTTTCTCTGATTTTGTGTCAAATCCTACTTCCACTCTTTGCATTTATTCATATACTGTCTCTCCTTAGGGAGGAATGATGTTACTAGGAGGTGATTCCTCTTTGTCAGATATTGGTTCTTGAATATGATGTGCTTTTGCAGTAGATGCTTCCTTCTTTTGATTGATGGGCTTCCTTTGATATTGCTTTCGTTCTTGATTTTCATGTTCTTTGCATATTGTCTTAGCTGACTCAAATAGTACCTCCTGCTAGGAGTCCTCCTTGTATTTCTTCTTTGCTTTCCACTGAGGTTTTTGGTATTTTCTTGGTGTCTTCCTTGGTGGTAAAATGTATTCATAGCCCAATCCTTTTTTGTCTTTACTTAATTGTGAAGGAGGATCTAATGGTTCTGTGATGCCTTCCTGATGTTTACCAATATGTCCTTTGCCATTGTATCCCATTTGTTGCATGATCAAGTAGCCTTTTCCATATAGGTGTGTTGGTATAGCTACTTCCATACTAGCCGCTCTGTCTTCTTCCTCATCCTTGTACAACCAACTAAGGATGTCTTTTTCCTCTGATTCATGTGATAGAGTGCCTAGTTGGATAAATTTTCCATCAAACTTGGTGATGGGATGGGTTGCTTGATGTGTTGATGTTGTAGGTAATCCATGAGATTTAGGCGATGCTGTAAGTTGGTCAAACACAAGGGTTCCAAAGAGTATTCTCCCATGCCTTTCTCTTTGATTTTCATTTTCTACTTGAAGTCCATAGATAGTGATTTAGACTTTTCTTGCTGAATAGTCAGTGCTAAGGAACTTTGTTTTTCTCTATTATGTGGAACCAAGCTATCTTGGGCTGCCCCCATAACATTATAATGTTGAAATGGGTTATGATCTGCTGATATAGAAATCTCTTGTCCGTTGTAATGGAACTTAACAGACTTGTGATAAGTAGAAGGTATTGCTTGCATTTCATGTATCCAAGGTCGACCCAATAAGATATTGTATGTGAGGTCTATGTCTAAGACTTGGCACATAGTGTCCTTTTGTATTGGTCCTACTTGGCAACATTACTGTTCCTTTAGATGATCTTTCTTCATCATCATATGCTTTGATAGTGATATTTTTGTGTGGATCAATAGATTTCTCAGAGAAGCCTAATGCACAGATAAGTTTCAAGGTACAGATATTGAGTCCAACTCCTCCATCTATTAATACTCTTTTGACTTGATGTTTGTAGACCAAGACTTCAATGTGGAGTGGAGTATTGTGTGGATGGCTCAATGAGATATTATCATGCCCAGAAAAGGTAAGGTTATGAGGCCCTATCATATGAGCCACCATGGCTTGGAATTTGTCAACATCCAGATCTTGAGGTACATTTGATTCCAATAGTGCTTGTTCCAAGATGTCTTTGTGTTTTGACAAAAGTTTCAGCAACTCTAGTATAGATATTTGAGCAGGAGTTTTGCGTAGTTGACTGACTAGATCATATTGAATTTTGGGTATGGTGTTTTTTGTTGACATATGCCCCTTCAAGACATATTTTTGAGCTCTGGTTGTTACATTGATGGATTCATGTTCACGTTTGTCTTTGATTGTGATGACGTTTGCTTGATTATCCTCAGTTGATATATGATTGATGGTGTTATTGTATATGTGATTGATACGAGCTCTATGTGTATCGTTTGATGTTGAAGCTCCATCCTTGTTGTAGTTGGGAAGAGGATTCTTAAAGGCTCCATGGTCACCATTCGTCTTGAGACCATCGATTATTAAATCGCCTTTATCAATCATGTCTTGAACAATGTTTTTCAGTCTCATGCAATCATTTGTTTGATGACCTTTGTTGTGATGAAAATCACAAAAGTGTGAGTCATTCCACCAAGGTGGTATGATTTGTGGTTCAAAGTTATTGATCACGGGTAAGGAGATAATTTTGTTTGCCAAGAGTTCTCTGAATGTTGATTCCAAGGATTGCCCTAGTGGTGTGTAAATGCATTTTTGAAAGTTGTTTGCATTACCTCGTGAGTTTAGATTAGGTCCTCGATTGGTGTTATTTCTTTGGGTATTGTTGGTGTTGTTTGTGTTGAGTTGATCTTGATTGGTATTTGGTGCATAAGTGGTAGTGCCTTGATTAGCACCTTTGGGATTCTTTGTAGCTTGAGGATTATCTGATAACGCTAGCATGGGTTGCTTGGATTTTGCATCATTTGATTCATTTCCTCCTTCATTTCCATTTTTTTTGTTTTGGGTCCAGAACCTAGATTTGTCTAAGTTGTTATTGTTTTGGTTGTTGTAGTTGGAGGAATTTGTTCCTTCTTTGAATAATTTCAATGTTCCTTTCTTGACACATGCCTCTTCTACTTGGATGCCATTCTCAATCAATTTAGCAAAAGATGGTATACATTGAAGCTTGAGCATGTAACTCATCTCACTATTCAAGTTGTCGATGAAAATTTCTATCTTTTCTTTTTCAAGCACATCTCAAGGATATCTCAAAACCATATGCCGCCAACGTTGAAGGAATACCATGAATGTTTCATTGTTTTTCTGTTTGGTATTACAAACATCTAGCATAGTGATAGCATGTTGAATGTTATATGAATATTGAGTTATGAATTTGTTGACTAGTTCATCGAATGATCTGACAAGAGGTGTGATTTTGGATAGCCATTCCATTGTTTGTCCTCCCAAGCTTCTTGGGAATAACCTCATCAAATAGGTATCATCATGGGCTAATTCAAGACTCATGGTACAAAATTCCCGAACATGATCATGGGGATCACTTTTCCCATCAGATTTGTCAAATTTGGGAATGTCTGAGTTTGGGGGAAAAGGCATCATGTTTAACCATCTATCAAAAGGATAAGGACAAATTTCAGTTAAGGAGTACTGTACTGTTGTCGCTTGTTGCATGTCTTGCATTTGTCTTTGTAACATTTGCATTTGTTGAGTGAGAGCAACCAAAGGTGCATTATTTTGTCGAGGGAAGAGTTCTTCCCTTGCATTAGTTCTAGGCTGAAATGGTGTGTGGAATGGTATTTTTTGCTTAGGGATATTTTGCTTTGGTAGATTTTGCTTGGGTATGTTTTGTTCAGGGTCACGTGCTTCCTCCTCTCTTTTTTATTCTTGATAGTCATAATGTCGAGATCCTGTTCTAAATAAATCAGTGTCAAAGTCTTCAGGGAGTTTAACTCCTTTGCTTGTGAGCATGAGTAGATATTTTTCCTTGTCATTTTCCATGAGTCTTTCCACAAGTTTTTGAAATGAAGCACTTTCTTGACACTCTTGGAGGAGTTCCTTAGAAATTTTGGTGTCCTCTAGATTTGGACACTCGAAAGGATTTGATAATCTTTGATTCATGCTGGACTCTGGTTGTATATCGCTTTGTTTGTTCTGTTGAGAGCGAGTAACAACAGGCATCTAATAAAAGCTTTATGTGAAAAAAGGAACGAACTCCTCTTTGATGTTATGTTCAGGGGTTGGTGGTTCAAATTGGGGTATGTTGTAAGTGATGCACTCTTCAGGAAAGAAGGCCGGATTGATCTTTCCTCCTTGATTTAGGCGTTGACTAAATGCTGATTTTTGATAGAATGCTCTACTCCTCAATGGTTCCTTGTCAAATTCATTTGTGTTGTCTTGAAGATACAAGTTCATATGATGAAGGAATGTTCAATGAGATTTGAAGAGTTGACGATTGATGTATAAAAAATTATTCCGTTTGACAAGTTTCAGAGAACTGGGTTGTGGTTTCCTCAACTTATTGTTATGATAAATACTCTTTATTCTCAGAATATGAGGATTAGTCATACACAAGAGATCAATGGTTTGCTTTGATTTGTTTTGGATTCAGTTTAGCTTGTTTTGGAAACTCAAGTTTTACTTTATCAAATGAAGGTTTAGATGCCCCCTCACGACAAAGCGTGTCAAATGATATGGAATATTAGCTTTCCCGATATGGAAACTTGATTTGACAACTTGGAGTTTTAAAACAAGTGTGTTTTGGATAGAAATCCGTTTGATTGAAGGACCTATTTGATACTTGTGATGAGGTTTCTTGATTTTTGATAGGAGAGATGTGTTATCTTGCGACTAGTTTTCAGATTTTGGCAACTTTGTTCGATGGAAAATTTGCTTTCAGAATAGTTTTTGATACTCTGTTTTTCTTTTCTATTTGATGAAGTTAAGGTTGAGGAAGGAAAGCTCCTGAAATTGTTTTTAAATTTTTCAAAAATGGCCTCTATTTTGCCCACTATTTTCTTGGTTTTTGCTACACGCTAAGATAGAGTCGCAATGCGTTATAGAAAGTCCTTAATGCGCTAGAGAAAAGACCCCACGCACCACGTTGCCCCCTTTGATGTGCTAACTAGTTTGTTTTGATTTTGTTTTGGTTCAAAAGATTATGTGCTAATATGGGCCACCAATGCGCTAACTGTTGATTTCTAAGCACTAAAGTTTGGTCTCCACGCGCTAAGTTGACGCTTCAATGCACCAGACTGCTTTCAAAAGGCACTACTTTAAACTGCTAGTTTTGAATTTCTATGAAGCGCTAATTTTCAGACTTAATGCACTAAGGTGAAGGTCGAATGCACTAAAGGATGGTTTTCACGTGCTAAGAAGTTGTTCTTATGCGCTAAATTGGCCTGATAGTTTAACTTGGTTGTTTTTCTACAATTTTTGTAACTTTGTTTTTAGTTTTCAATGATGATGGATGATTTTTTGAAGTAACAACTGAAAGCACAACACAAAAGAGACAACCAATTTTCTTAATCTAAACAATGAGTGTATGTTCTACGAGGATGTGTTCAAATCCTCAATGTTTTAACAGGTTTAGATATAACATGCAATTCACTCAGACTCTTTATTCAAAGGTCATAAGTAATATCATAGCCCACTAGTCTTGATACTCCGTCAGCTCAAATAGCCGTTTAACCCCCTAGGGGGCACCCATATTTTTGCCTTTTGCCAAAAATTAACCCAAAGTGAATTGCTTCATAATTGAGTAGTTATCTTGGGAGATATATGGTGAGCGATCTTGGGGGTGGATTCTTCCCCACCCTTGCACTATGATATTACAAATGTCTAGATACTAACTTGGCTTAAAGTTTCTATGCTAAAGTTTGTAATCAGGCTTCCCATTCAGTTGTTAGTGATAAACTCCCTCAGGAGGCTTCCCAATCTTTAGAAAAAAGGCTTTACCTATCACAAGGGTATTGGGGGAAGGCTAATCTCTGTGCGCAACTGTTGAAAAGGACTTTCGTGACTTTCCACTTTTGATTATAGTGGGTTGGAACACTTTACTTCAAAGTCGTTCCCCACTTAGGTCATTCCCTTCACTCCAGCCAAAGAATGGCTTTAAGATTTTTCAACCCCTCAAGAAGGTAGGCCTACTAAAGGATTTAATGCAATATCATTGAAAGCGTAAGAGTGGTCTAGCTTTTTGATCACCCAGTAAAGGGGAGAGCATATTCCTTCCACTTTCGAGATGAGGCAAACAAGGTTCTTTTTAACATTTCACTTCAATGATTTGATAAAATCTATATGGAGATGTTGCTCCACAAAAACATGGTATTTATTTTACCCCTTTAAAGCAATGATTTTCCGATCTATGAAAAAGAACTGGTCAACAAAGCAAATTTGATGTTTGGTCAACAAAAGAAATCGATCAAACGGGGACGATCTTCCCTCTTTAGTTGCAAATGACTTTGGACATGTGTGATTCTTTTACTTTGCAAAAATTTGAAGTGGATCCTTTTATGCACCAAAGGATGGTGAAGTTCTTTTTAAACACCTTTTGTTTGCAAAAATGGAAAAATTGCTTTGTTCTTTTTAGACCCCAAATTGAAAATTTCTCTTCTAGAAAAGTAAGAAAAGATTGTTTTTGTGGTTCTTTTTATAGCCCAAATAAGGTGAGTTCAATTTTATCTAACAAGAATTAAAAAAAGACTCTAAATTCTAACTAACTTAAATAAGTTAGTAAAAATTTAAACTATTTATAATCCTAAAAATAACACTTAGCTCCTCCCTGCAAGAAAATGTCAGAAATCCTGCAAAATACCGATTTAAAATAGTTAGAAAGATTTTTGCTCTTGTGGACTTCTACAAGTCTAAGTTTTATCTCAGTTACAATTTAATTCTTGTTTTCTGTCTGTGATGCACTACAGAAAGGACTGTACATGCTACAAGATGATTGGGATGCGCTATCGGATAGGCCTGATGCACTAAACTATTTTCTTAATGCGCTGCTCTATTATTTTCCCTCTAATGCAATGATATCCAACCTCATTGTCTTACATAACCTATAAGTACCTGCTAGCATTCATGTCAGTAGCATCCCGCACATATCGGTTTTCGGTACCGGTCCATCATCACTACCAGAACACCTTCCTGTAACTCCTCACATCTTGTGTCACTGTGCATTTGATTCCAATTGTTAATCTCCTTCTTTTGACATAGGAAGTAGTGATCCAACACTGATCAGTAGGTGTGTAGCCAAGGCCACCACTACACACACTTGTCATCTCATTTTCTTCCTTCATACCAGCATCAACTTGTTCTTCCTTGTGTCATCTTCCACTCAGGGGGTGAATGATAAGTTTAGTGTATTACTCCCCCTAAGGTCCTACATCTCCTTTAATATTTAGGAGATATCACCTGTGCATTGAAAGCACAATGCCAGTCCATGCTCTTCTTCCTCCACACCTACTTGGTCTCATTCTTCTTCCTATTTTTCAGTCTTGGGAGTAGGTCTTACCTTCTTCTACTGATGGGTCCTTTCATTTTTGGATTTTACAATATAATTGGAAGTAGTGCTATAGTAGCACACAACATCCATCCCAACCTCATGATTGGGGAACCTTCTATCATGCTGGTTTGACCATCTTCTTCTGGTCATGTTGTTTTGAATAACAATCAGAACCAGTGGGCCAGTTGATCCTGCAGGGATATTTCTCCTTTGGTTCCATGCAAATCTCTGACTTTCGTATGCTTTGTATCCACTTCTATGCAGAGCATAGTCGCTATACCGGCTTCCATATGACTTCAAGTTCCTCTTCCTGCATTCAAAATCTCTATGGCTTGATTTATTGTAGTTATAACAAATACTCTTTGCATAACCGGGAGAGGCGATATGCATGTATCTACTCCTAGATACATTTTTCTCATATGCATGATATTTATGAGATCCTAGATTATTCATTCTAGATCCCTTTCTACTTTCTTCTTCCCTATGACCATGACCATTACATGCAAAGTAATAACCAAATAAGGAAGGTTTATAACTTACAAAATTATTCTACCATGCATGGAGAGATCTTACCAATTTAGTATCTCCATTTCTCCTTCTCCAAGGATGAATCCTAGGTTTTTCATTCTTTTCAGCTCTTCCATCCAGTCCCTTCTTCTTCCACACTTTCCTTGACTTGTGGACGATAGCATTTTCTTGTCCTCTTCTTGGCTATCTTCTCATGTTCTTGCTTTCGGTGAGGCTGTCTTCTCCCATCTTCCCTTTTCCTTTGGGATCTTCATTGTTCCTCCTTCTTGCAATACTGGACTGCATTCTTGTTTGCAAGTCTTCACTAATTGTGGTTAGGTCAAGCTTCTTTCGGGGAGCATTTCTAACTATGAACGTATGTCACTTGTTCTCTCCATTTGAGGAGATAAAAAAAATGTCATTGTGATGGAAATTCTTGCTGGTGGAGTATTCATTGACAACACTTCCTAGTCCTTTAGTTTCCTTGGCATGCTTTTTCTTTTTAAACATTTTATCCAAGGCATCACTGTTGCCATCAAACCTGATTCTTACCTTGAGCTCATCTTGACATTTCTCAATGTTATTTTGGAGAATCTCCATTTCTCCAACCAACTACTGATGTTCTTTATTTTTTACTTCTAGCTTAGATCCTAGATCATTACACCAGCACACCTTGGTGTCATCTTGTTCAGTCTTCAACTCTGAGACATATTTCTCAAATTATTCAAGGCATCTAATCAACTAGTTCTTCTCCACAATAGAAGCATTCTTGAATAACTTGTATTCATTTCTTACTCTTATGAGTTCTTCAAGTGCATTTACAAGCTCACCTTCAAGATCAACTTCTTCTTCATCTTCTTCTTCCCCTTCACTATCATTGCCAAACACATCTTGTTGGTAGGAGTGATTTGCATGATCATTCTTAGATGTGTGCCTCTCATCTTCTAATTATTGAGCCATGAAGAGGTGGGTTCCTTCATCATCATTGGTGTGGCTACTAGCAGATCTTCCTTCATCATCTACAAATACATGAGATGCATTTATCATTCTATGCTCACAAACCGGTTGTACAGTACTAGGCTCATTTCCATAGAGCTTCTTCAATTTGTCCCATAAACTTTTTGTCGATCTGCATCTATCCACCTGTGAGGTGATATCATCTGATAACCCACATAGTATAGCCTTCATTGCTGCATTATTGCACTGGTTTCTTTTTTCTACAACAGAATCGGTGGGATGACTGACTTTACTAGGGAAGCCATTTACAACAGACATCCACACATCAAACCCTAGGGAGGACAAGTAGACTTCCATTCTGCAACTCCAAAAGGAATAGTTTGAACCATCAAATATAGGAGCAAGGATTGACACTAAACATGCCATTGTGTCCTTAAGCCAAAATCTGCCCAAGCTAGAGAAATCTTATCAACCAAGAACCTAGGGCTCTGATACCAATTGTTAGACATGATGCACCACTAAGAGGGGGTGAATCAATGGTTCTCAAACTTTTCTATTTAACTATCCTATGTGAGTATACCAGTTAATAGATCTAATTGAATTTAGACTTACTAGTTAGATGGGAGACAAACACAAAGACACTCACACATAAAGGGGACATCACATAACACCAACATATATGAGGAAAACCCAAGATGGGAAAAACCTCGTTGAGAAATGCTACTTGAGACTACTAATCCAATCCAGCCTCACAATAGATCTTTGATTACAATGTTTAGGGCACCAACCGAAGGAGCAACAACCCATGATTTAGGGTACCAATCCAAGGAGCACCAACCCTTGATTTAGGGTACCAACCGAAGAAGCTACAACCCCTGCACTAAGCTTCAACTAAGTGAATACGAAAACATATTTTGATGCCATAGTTATCTTCTTGTTACAAATGGATTGTGTAACTCTTCCGCAAATCTCTCTACTGGATCTTCTATCCAGTTCACTGTCGGTTTAGACTCTTCTCCTTCTCTATCGGCTCTACTCTCTGTCGATTCTACACTTTACCAATTATTTCTTCTCTCTGCTACACCACTGCTCTTCACCAATACTACACTCTGTTGGTTCTATGCATGCCTTCTCTGCAGTCTTCTATAGTTCTTCTCTATCGGTTTGACCTCTGTTGGTTCACTCTTTTGTCAGACTTAATGCCTGATTGTTGGTAGCTTCACTGATACCGGTTGAACACTTCAACCCTTTTCTTCCTCACACTCAATCTCTTCTTCTTTTTCTTGATGATCCCTTGACTGATTTCTTCTCACATGCAATAATACTCTCTCATCTAGTGGCAACTTCCATCGATTTTGGCTTGCATATTTATAACTTGGTTTTCCTGCCAAAAGCCAATTCCAATTTTGGGCGGTTAAGGTTTCCTTATTGACCTTGAGGCAAACCAAATCTAAATAGATCTCATCCGATCTAATCGCCTGCATTGATGAACTATAACTCATCAATCAATCTCTCCATTGCCGTGCCTTCCTGATCACACCTTCTATTTTTGGTAATATACTTTTGACCTGTCAGCTCATTTCTTGGTCAATCACCAAGATTGGTTTTGAGTTTTCTTCAACTGTCTCAATCTCCTCAATCATTTTGGGCTGGATCTCTATTGTCCTCCTGACCTCAAGCCACAAACCTCTAAAGTGCATCCTGTGAATCTTGTAATTGACATAAATGTCATCCTGTCACCATCTAACTTGCCGCCTGACACTTCACCGACTCAACACACTGACCTGTGCATGCATGCCACTTCATCTCCATGTGACAACTATTTTGGCATCCACCTTTGCTTGAACATCTATTTCGGTATAGATGGGATCACTGATCAACTCCATTATTGGGTTCTTTTGCCAGTTTACTAACCCTGTCGGTTAAACCCATAACCATTCTATCATTATCCTTGCATTCTGCTTCTCTTCTGGTGGAACACTCAATCGGTCAACACTTTTTCTAACCTACCTTATGCACATCTTCATCAGATGGGATTCTTATACATCTACACCTTGTTACATTACCTGTGGACATACTTACCAGTAAAACCCTTGATTGCACCATGTCATCAACCTTCAACTATTTCCATCTGAGGCATCTGCATGCCAGTTACACTCTCTATCTGCAATTGCTCAACCTTTCCTTCTTCATCATCAGACCAGACATCATCTCAACCGATTTGTCAAAGTGACAAAATTATCACTCTTCACCTATCCCAGCAACTCATCATGCCTTCTCAGTCGGTCCAGTGCATATCCCTGATTTCATGCACTTGAGACATCTTTGTGATTCACCGATAAATCCGGTGTGATCCTTCAAGAACCTACCTTTAATACCTTTGACTTATCTCTTAGATCTATGATGTACATTTTACATAATAGGAGATAAGCTCCATTTACTTGTGGTAGTGAATCCTTTTCATTTGCATCATGCAATGCACTCATGTGGCTTACTTGTTTGTGCAACAATCTTCAAACAGGCACATGTGATCTGGTGTGGGCACATTCACTATCAGTCAACACTTCTCATGGTGACTGCATCTCTATCTAGTGGGAGTCTTGTTGTTTTGCATCGACACAGTATACTAATGACCTGTACATCCTTCTCCTCTTGTGTTGATGTGATTTAGGTAACATTCTACTTCTTCATAACAAACAACAGCTCAAGCACCTTGCTCATCCTTCTTGTACATTGGTCATAAGCTTGTCGGTTGACAACTACTCACTATCAACACAACTCTTATTGTGTGCGGGAAAAGTGGGTCTATGAAACTCAAAATGTGAAAATACAGTCTCAAAGAGCTTGTTCACACACCCACATGACTTCTTGGTGCAAGTTATAGAGTCATGAGGAATGACTCAACTTCCCAATTTAGGTTCCATGGGTCTCTATCTCACAGGGTCCCTCAAGCCAATGCCTTTTCTCTTAGATCACTGAGCAAAGTGAGTTAGGGATGACGAATGCAAAAATGTGGGATGCTTTAGATTTATTTTAACATGAAATGTATCCCATCTATGCATGAATCTACAAATGAAGTAAACTAGATTATAAGATGACAAGGTTAGTAGCAATACTATCCTAACATGATATACTAGTTAATGATTTAAGCTAATGATAAAGGAAATACTCTAAAATGTTTATTAGATTCATTCCTATTACAAAGAGAAGCTAGATGTATTGATAAATTTGAGCATAATTGAGATACTAAAATCTTTGATGGATCCTTAAAATGGAGGAATGAGAGCTCTATTTATAGTGAAAATAGTGTAATGGATGGTCAAGATTGGAGGAGTTAATCAAGGGTCAGGATTGAAAGTTATCAATCCATGTTTACAATTTTCACCAATGAAATGGTGACAATTGTCAACATAAGACAGCTTGAGTGGAGATGTAAGAAGCATTAAATGCTTGAGAAGACCTCATGGTTACCTTAGAAGGTAAGGGTTATCCAATCGATAAAGCTTTTACCCAAGGGGTAAACTCTTGTGTAAAGGTTAAAGGGATAACCATGGTCAAAGCAATAAATGCTTGATGAGACCCTTGGGTTAGATGAGGGTTAAGTTAGTCAAAAAGTCTCTAACCATGCCACTAAGGGTTAGTTAACCATTAATGGTATGAAGACTTTGGGGACAAATTTGTAAGAGTCCTTCCAAATTTGGGGGTATTCAACAAGTTAGCTTGTTGAAGGCATAAAGGCTTTAATGCCTTTTGAAGACTTTACTCCAAATTTGAGAAGTGACTCAAATTTAGGGAAAAGGGATAATGAATGGGTTTGGGTTAATTGATTAGGATTAGATGGATTCTATAAGAATTTAGGAAGGGGATTAGGATGCAAATGGGATGTGTAGGAAAATTCAAGTGGATAAGGAATAATAGGATTAATTAAAATAAATTGCTTTATTTCAATTTGGTTGCAAGTTGGGAAATTAAATAAATTAGATTTATTTAATTGGGGTAAACTATTAATTAAATGTAAATTTAATTAAAAAATAGGGAGAAGGGATTTAATTAAATAAAATGATTTATTCAATTAAATGACATAAAGGGCTTAAGTGAATTTAACTAAATAAATTGAATAATTTATTTAATTAAATAGAAGAATGTGGGTGATTTAATTAAATTATATTTAACTAAATAGAGGAATGTGAATAAAATGAACATTGAATATTCATTTAGGCATATGGTCATTTTTATACGTCTACATTTTGCCGCTCTTTGAAGTGATGTGTGTGCCTATGTTGATTCAAAGAAAATGATGTGTCGTCATAATTTGGTTATGATCAGTGTGATGTCATGCCAAGATATTCATGTCACGCCCCAGATTTGATAAACAATGCCCCAGATTTGATAAATGATGTTGATAATGCCCCCTCGGGAGATGAATCAAAAATTTGAAAATTTGATTTGCTTTGATAATTTTGATTGTATTTTAATTTTTTATCTATGTTGAATGCGATAAATTGATTCATCTCCTGATAATGATGTTTGTGAGGGTTAGAAACAAGCCCAAGAGAAATTTACGTGTTCGCCCACGCAACCGTAATTTTCATTTACCCTATAAAAAGGTAAAAAGTGATTATTTTGTCTCATTTGTGCTTGTTGACTTTAGAGAAAGTGACACTTGGAGAGAAAGTCAAAATGCTAGTTCCCTTTACTTCTCATTGATTCGAGTGCATTTGGAGGTATCGAAGGCCCGCCACATATGGACCACCAGTAAGTCATCCTTTTTGACCCCTTTTTGATTATTGTTTTGTCTTTTTTTATCATGTTTTTGAATTTTGTCACATGAATTTAACGGTTTAGCACGTCGGGTTCAAATCGTAGCGCATATGATAGGTTGTGTAGCACAAAGGGTTTAATAAAATAGGGTAGCATCTGAGTAGATTAGGATAGTGCATCGGCAGGTTAGGGTAGCACTTAGGGTTAGGTTAGTGCACTGGGAGCACAGGGTAGCGCATAGGGGGAAACGGGTAGCACGTATGAGAGACCTAGCGCATAGGGTTAGCCGAGGTTCGTAGGGGTAGTGGAGGGTAGCATGTAGGTATACCCTAGCGCATAGGGTTAGGTTTGTAGCACAGGGCCAAGATAAGATAGCACATAGGGTTTTTTAGTGCTTAGGGTAGTTTAAGTGACGCATAAATAGGATAGGGTAGCACATAGGGTGAATGGTGTAGCACATTGAGAGGATAGGGTGGTGCATAACCAACAGTTTAGTGTGTAGATAACATTGTTTAGTGCATGAGGGGAAAAATTTGGGTAAAGTAGGATTTTAGATGAAGAAAGATAGTAAGTTTTTGCCAGTTTTGCCAAGATGGGTGCAAAGTGTTAGTCTGCGTGCCTGTTGTCATCGTTTTGATAAGTTGTCCAATATGAGTTCTGATATAACTTGATTTGATTTGCAATGTTTCAAGTTGATATTGATTTGATGTTGATAGATGGATTGATTATCAAGACTCGATGATTGATAGGATTGTCTTGTTTCAAAGAGTGTGTACCCCGTATAAGACCTATCTGTTTGGTTTCGAGTGTACCTATCCCTGTATAAGACATGTTTGATGTTGATGTTGATTTGATATGATGTGGTTTTTGATATGGATGTTTTGATATGAACTTGATTTGATTCGCATTGTTTCAAGTTGATATATATGTGGAGCTTGAGTTGTTTTACAAGCTGATATGGTTGCAGAACTTGAGTTGTTTAACAAACTGATATGAATGTGAAACTTGAGTTGTTTTGCAAGCTGATATGAATGTGAAACTTGAGTTGTGTTACAAGCTGATTGGATTGTGGATTTTGAGTTGTGTTACAAGTTGATATGATTTGATATGAAAATGGATCGATATGATGTGGAACTTGATTAGATTTTTAAAGTTTCAAGTTTGATATGAATTTGATTTTGATATGAATGGATTTGATGAGGAAATTGATATTGGACTCATTTTGCTTTTTGACAGGAGCACATTAGAGTGGTTCAGTCGCGAAAGCAATTTTCGAGACCGTGGTCATTGATACCATGATTGACACAAGCTGACAGGGATATCATTGAGAGGTGTGGCCTATCCTCTTTGTTAGAGATGCCCCGGTTTATCATTAACCGGGGTTTTTTGACAGCGTTGGCTGAGAGGTGGCATAGCGACACCAACACCTTCCATTTGGCGATAGGTGAGATCATAGTGACACCTGAGGATTGCTATTGGATTCTGTGGATTTTAGTGGTAGGTGCATTGTGTTAGGCCCAATATGGAAAGCTAATGTACTAAGAGGGGAGGGGTGAATCAGTACTTCAAATATTTTCTTCAACAATAACTTTACTATGAAGCATAAACCAAAAACTGCTGTAACATAATATAATGCTAAAATAAATAAATAACAATCATACATGATTCACTCCATAACACATATATTTTGGTTACGCAGAAACTCTTGGTTAGAGAGAAAAACTGCGGTGGGGATGGGACCCACAACTTCACTACTGCAATAATAAAGGTTGCTCGGTTAGAGCTACATGTTTAGCAATAATAAAGGATTTTACAACACTTATTCTAAATGCTGCACCTGGTTAAAGGATTTTCAATTTATAGACTTTGTTAGAGTCTTTTACCCTGTTAAAGGTTTCTCTTACAACTCAAAATATTTCAATAAAATATTTACAAATATCTGCAACTTTACATCTAAAATTTATAGCAGATTCTATGTGCTCAAGATGAGATTACCTTGCTTATAGCATACCTTGGTAATCCATAGATTAACTCGGCAAACCCTTCTATTTACTCCGTTCCTTGACTATTCTTTGAAATCCTTCTCGGTGACCTTCTGTGTCTCTAACAGTCACAATACTCAGTGCTTCCTTATCTATTACACATGTCTTGCTTCATACACCTCTCTTTTCTGATCCTTAATTCATGCTGTATAAATAGATCTCTTATGTCAGTGATCTGTTCATGCATCGATCTTACAAACAAGATACATCAAATGAATAACTATACAAAATATTTCATTGGATAGATGACCTCAAAATCATACACAATCTAGAATTGCAATTTCCTATGTGATAACGGTTCTTTGTTCCTCAATCTTGTAACACGTTTCCCATACATGTGTCTAGGTTCAATGAATTTGGTAACATGTTTCACTCGGTGTGTGTTCACTCGGTATATCATTTTTGGTGCTCGGTAGACATAGAGTGTTACTCGGTAGACAACTCAGTGTATACTAAGCTCTGTGATTATTTTCTTCTATAACTGACTGCTCTGTGCTTACCGACTGCATGATTTTTGTAGTAATGACCGACTAGAGTATATAGGATGACTTTGGATATAAAACTAATGACAACTTAGTAAATAGTAACAATCTCCCCTTTTGACATTAGTTTTGAAATGTTTGACAAAACTCCTTTCAAAGTCATAACTCAAAATCTATATACTTACAAAATTTGACTAAACTAACAGTATATACAATAGTCAATAGATAGTACACTAAGATATACTCCCCTTATCAATATATTGTACATAATTCTGATTTTGCATGCTCGGCGATCAATGTTCTGTATTTATTACAGTTGGTTCACTGCTCGGTTCACTGCTCCCCTATCAAATTCAACTATGCATTTGGATACTTTGTTTTGCTCGGTATACTCCCCCTGTAGACTACACTCCCCCTTTGATACTTTGATACTATACTCCCCCTTTTTGACAAACATCAAAACTTAGTTACCATTCGGTGGAGGCAACTGGTCAAAAATGGATTTATACTTTTTCCTTGCATTGATGAGAGCGGTAGAGAGGGCATCCTTGACACTATCCATGAGTGAATCCTGAGTTGTAATGTTGGCTAATAGTGAAATCAGTCCATCTAAAGTGCTTCCCTCTGGTTGAGTGGATAAAGAG
This sequence comes from Cryptomeria japonica, assembly GCF_030272615.1. Lineage (NCBI taxonomy): Eukaryota > Viridiplantae > Streptophyta > Pinopsida > Cupressales > Cupressaceae > Cryptomeria > Cryptomeria japonica. The sequence goes on from NC_081407.1 coordinate 367,175,837, forward strand.
GTAGCCTTGTTGATCTATTCTTGGATGGAGGACAAGTGTGGAATGAATAAGGTTTGAAGAGTCATAATGTCCATCCTTATTTTGTGCTCTTCATTCCTAAGTTCCAATTGTTGAGCCATGAGCTTTTGCAATTTGGTGTAGAAATTCTGAATAGAATTTGGCTCAGTGGTCAATGTATTGGAGAGATTGGTGATCTCTTGTTCAATGACTTCGGTTTTATTTTTGATATCCTTAATGAATAAAGAGAATGTACAGAGCTTTTGAAATAAATAAAGAATATGCTTGAATTGAGGGGACAACTTAGTAATAAATTTGACAAGTTTTATTTTGCCAATAGCAATGGCTTTCTGTACCTCTTCAATCATTTTTGTAGTGAGCTCTTTGTCCTTTAATTTGCTCAAGTATTCAGATGCATCTACTCTAGATGTCTCGATTTTAGTGAGAAGTTCATCTAGTTGAACATGGATGGTTGCATCTTTTGTCACTGTAGCTTTAGGTAGCATATATGTTAATAGTGATTTCACCTTATGAAGTACTCTATTTTTCTTTTGTATAGCCATTTGCTTCTCTTGTTCTATTTTGGCTTTGCATAGTTCACCAAATTCAATAAGTGCTTTCCCTTTTAATTTAGAGATGTCAACATTTGGCAACACAATGGTCTTAGACAGATCTATCTTGAAACTATGTTTCTTCATTTTCTTGTCTCTAGATGATGAGGCTTTCATCGGTTGAACTAGTACAATGGCTTTGGAGGCTTCATCATCCTCGGTAGGTTGCTCGGTAGAGGCAACACTTTTGTCAGTTTCTGTAGCCTTTGTTGTGTCCTTCGGTGCTTCTGTGCTCTAGGTCTCAGTTGTAACATTTTCAGTGCTAGAAGGGGCTCAAGAAGTTTGTTCCCTGGTGGCCTGAGAAGTAGCTTCTCCATTTGTAGACTTGTGACCCTCTTTTCCTTGTTTAGTATCCTGAGGTGTCTCGATTGAAACATGCTGAGTGACCAGAGGATAGGGCTAAACTTGGTCCAAAACTGACTCATTGGATACCAGTTTTGCATAAGCATTCCCTTCAATCATTTCCCATTCTTGTACCTCGGTGTCCATGATATCCTCATCAATTTGTATAGCATCAGTGGGGTCTTGTTCGCTGATATCAGGATCTTTCTCATTGAAATCAACTATTTCAACTTAAACTTGCTCACTAGCATTCTTGTTTTGAAAGATTTCCTGCCACTTTTCCTTGGTCTCATTCTCTACTTCAAGATAAAGATCATTCATCATTTTCAATGCTCTCTGCTTTACTTGAAAGTTTGTTTGTGAGGTCTTTAAATGTTTTTTAATCTCATCTACCAACATGTCTGGAAAGAGATGTACCAAAACTCTTTCTCTAACCTGTTTCTCTGAGTCCATAGCATATTGCCACCTAGTGTCAATATGTGAATACAATGTTTTAGGAAGGAAATCAGTCACTTCCAATGGGACTATTCAGAATTTAACTAGTGTACATACTATTGCTTCTTCTATTTGCCTCTTTTCTTCATCATTTCTGGATTCATACTTAACATATCTAAATGCTCCAAATCCACCATATTGTTTTAGATTAGCACAAAAATTATCAACGCTATGTACATCTTCCTTTTGACTCTTAACAATCTAAAATTTGCTTGCATCTTTAGATTCGGTGTCACTAGACTCTTTAGTCAAAATGAGTCTCCGAGTAGATTTCTTATAAGTCTTTGTTACCTTTGGTACTACAAAATTCTTTGGTTTCTTACTTGGTGACACTGCAGATGATCTTGTGTTAGGTCGCTTTGTTGGAGGAGTCGATGATACCTGTGATGAGTCCTATTTCTTCCTTTTCAAAATTTTGCCTTTTGGCAACTCGGTGCTCAAAGTAACAGTTGCTTCTTGGGCTTCAGATTCTTCCTCGGTGATGACTTGAATGCTCTTGACAGGTGTGGAGGAAGAAACTTCTCCAAATTTCTCTATTAATGCCTTAATCATTTTTGTTTCTTTTCTTGTAGCCTTAGGTACTACAATGCTCATCTTAACTTTTTCTTTAACCTCTTCATAGGTTCCCTACCTTATTTCTGTAGCATGCCTTGGAAGTGAAAGAAAGGCATCTATCTATTGTTGTGAAATGTCAAAATCCATTTCATAGCTCATGGATGGTAGAGATTGAGTCCTTGGTTCCACCGTATTGACATAGCAGTAGATGGTGTCTACTTCAAAGCGTATATCATCCTTGTATTTCTCCACTAACTTGGGTGGAATCCTATACCTGTTATGCATCTTTTCTTGAAACTTGCTAAAATAATCATCCATAATTTCATTGAAGTTATCACCTAGCTGTTTGATGAAGTCATTGATTTGATGGGTGATTGGTCGGTGTAGCTCCCAAACTACATTACCGACTGATGGAAAGAATTTCTCAAAATAGAAAAACATGCATACCAAAAGTGATCCCAACTTCAATGTCTTTGCCGAGTTGTTCTTCTTTGGCTTCCTTATGGTGTTGAGATTTTCAAACAGATTTTTCAACAACACTTCACAAAGATCAATCTTCAATCCCTTCTTCACAATTTTATAGGCTAAATCGACAGCTGCACATGGTACACTGTTTTCCCTTGCCGATTGAAAGAAACAATAGCTTATGACTCTAATGGAAAAATTTAGCTCTACATCTGTGACATTATTTAGTTTTAGAGCTCTACAATCAGATTCAACTCCGGTTAAAGTGATCAATTCTTTCTGTGATATCATCTTCTGAGCTCGGGCATGGTCGTATATAGGGTAATCAATGATCAAGTGAATGATTTCCTTGGTGATTTTGAATGGTTTCTCCTCTAACCACATGAAATCATCATGAACTCTACTCAAAACAAATTTAACCCACTGGGGTTTGAAGACTCGCGGGTAGGTTAGGGCTTTAGTCAATCCCTTGACTTTAATGTGTTCAAACTTGTTATCTAGTTTTCCATCGGTACACAATTCATCATATGTTTCCTTGATCTCAACATGACCTAGTTCCTCAACATGACAGTTAGTGAAGAATCTAACATCCTCAACTAGTAAAACCCTATCCAGAATGAGTGAAAATGTAGTTTTATCATCCGGTTCAGATGCTACTTTGGGAGTTAGAGAGTATTTTAGTGAGCACTTGTAAATATTCTCAACAACAACGGCCTTTTGGATCTTAGGTGCCATTTCAAATTTTGGATAATCACTTAACAAAATATCCTTAGGGTTTGAAAACTTTTAAATGGCAGACGCTTTCCACTTAGTAAACAGATATTCACAACTGATATGATCGGTAAACTAGCTTGACAATGCGTTGTGATTGATGTAAATACCTTGAATTTTGCTTCGGAAGAGGTTTGATCACCTTTGAATCTCTTAGCTCTGCTTTCTTGAAAACTTGGTGAGTGAAAAATGACCGTGTAAAAGATTTAAGTACACAATTTTACCTTATCGGGCTCCGTGCAGTTAGGTAAGAAAACATTAAATGCACTTGGTTCCACTTAGTTTTTATGCTTTTACCGAGTAGCCAAACTTCCTGTATTTACCGACTAAACAGGCTTCCAAAAGACTTGATAAAATTTCAAATTTCCTAATGCATCTTTAGCTATGTAGATTTTGAATTAAGTACATGTTAAAATAGGAACTGTTAAGATTTAACCTTGAGAGAATGCAGTCCCTTCATACCTTCACCGATTAATTTGGAATAGGTGCACCTAACTCGGTAGGTAAGGTGCTTTCTTCATTTGACACAATTTCCTTCTTTTTCCAAATCATCTATAATTTGCTTCTTATTTTCTCAGTGTCTCCTCTAGGTTGATCTCTGCAATCTCTAGCCAAGTGTCCAACTTTGTGACAATGAAAACATGCCATACCAGGATTTCTCCATGATCTTTGGTTGCTCATTCCAAACCTTATAGAGAAGTTGGCACTTATATGTCCATATCTTCCACATCATTCACACCATATCCTTGTATTGTAATCCCATGGTACTGCAACATATTGTCAGTTAGGATCTGTGTGAGTTCGGTAGCTTCTAGTGTTTACTCGGTGTGCAGACCACATATAGTTCTTCTGTTTAAACCAACACTTCTCGGTACTATGTCCATATCTATTACAGTTTTTGCAAAAACCCTTGAATTTTACCTTCTAATAATTTCTAACAGACTTTGTCCTACATTGATTAGATGTGTGACCATACTTATTGCAATTGTAACAATAACCATTAGACCTTGTGACATTTAGTTTCTTACCTTTTCTTATTTGGCACATGTTGGCAGTATGTCCTTGTTTTCCACAACAGTTGCAAATAGGTTTCTTTCCTTTGATGGTCTTCTTGTTTCTAGCTTGTTTTGATGATTCTCCTCTCTCGGTGATGAAGATTCCTTTCTCGGTAGAGTTCTTTCCTTTGTAACCGAGTCCTGCATCTTTGTTGGGTCTTCTTATATTTAGTTGCTCATCTAGCATCCTTGATGCTTCATAACTTTTCATCAGTGATTCTTTGGCTTTCTTCTCTGCTTCAAGTTCGTCAGTCAATCTTGATAATTCAAGTTTCAATACTTGATTCTCATTATCCTTTAGATTTTCTTCATGATGTGCATAACCCAAATGATCAAACATATTGTGTTGAATTCCAGTCATCCTTGTGATTTCATCATTCTTTTCAGATACTAATGCTTCAAGCTGTTGTTTTTCTCTTTCTAGTTCTCTTAATTTATCCTTGGCTGTCCTCAATGCATCAAGATTTTCAGTCATCTGTGTGCTGAAATGTTCATGATCTCTCTTCATTGCTTTTAGCTTTTTAGTCAGTGCTTTGTTCTTTTCTTTCAGTTCTCCAATCATCTCTTCAGTCTCTTCAGATATACTGTTCTCAGATGATGTCTCAATTTGTTCCACTAACTCTTGAGAGTCCTGCAAATCATTAGAAAACCTTCTTCTAACTTTCAATGATTTTTGCATTTGTTTCTGCATGTCAGCAATCACTTGATTAGCATGATCCAATTCATTTTGAAGATTCACAATTCTCCGAGATTGTCTATAGCCTTCCATTGATAAGATCTTTCTCTTTAGGATGTTAAACCCTTTTCCAAGATTGAATCTCTGATACCAATTGTTAGGCCCAATATGGAAAGCTAATGTACTGAGAGGGGAGGGGTGACTCAGTACTTCAAATCTTTTCTTCAACAAAACTTTTTGCTAAGCATAAACCAAAAATTGCTGTAACATAATATAATGCTAAAACAAATAAATAACAATCATACATGATTCACTCCATAACACATATATTTTGGTTACGTAGAAACTCTTGGTTAGAGAGAAAAACTACGGTGGGGATGGCACCCACAACTTCACTACTGCAATAATAAAGGCTACTCGGTTAGAGCTACATGTTTAGCTATTTCTGATAGCTTACCCTATTAGGAGTATCAAGATCGTTAGATCTACCTTGCTAAAGGATTTTACAACACTTATTCTAAATGTTGCACCTGGTAAAGGCTTTTCAATTGATAGACTTTATTAGAGTCTTTTACCCTATTAAAGGTTTCTCTTACAACTCAAAATATTTCAATAAAATCTTTACAAATATCTTCAGCTTTACATCTAAAATGTTATAGCAGATTCTATGTGCTCAAGATGAGATTACCTTGCTTATAGCATAACTCAGTAATCCATAGATTAACTCGGTAAACCCTTCTGTTTACTCTGTTCCTTGACTATTCTCTGAAATCCTTCTTGGCGACCTTCTGTGTCTCTAACAGTCATAATACTCAGTGCTTCCTTATCTATTACACATGTCTTGCTTCATACACCTCTCTTTTCTGATCCTTAATTCATGCTGTATAAATAGATCTCTTATGTTGGTGATCTGTTCATGCATTGATCTTACAAACAAGATACATCAAATGAATAACTATACAAAATATTTCATTGGATAGATGACCTCAAAATCATACACAATCTAGAAGTGCAATTTCCTATGTGATAATGGTTCTTTGTTCCTCGATCTTGTAACACGTTTCCTATACATGTGTCTAGGTTCAATGAATTTGGTAACACATTTCACTCAGTGTGTGTTCACTTGGTATATCATTTTTGGTGCTCGGTAGACATAGAGTGTTACTTGATAGACAACTCAGTGTATACTAAGCTCTGTGACTACTTTCTTCTATAACCGACTGCTCTGTGCTTATTGACTGCATGATTTTGGTAGTAACGACCGACTAGAGTATATAGGATGACTTTGGATATAAAACTAATGACAACTTAGTAAATAGTAACACATTGTTACCTTATGAGCAGACAGAGGAGGGCGGGACAGAGGCACTTCACCAGATTCCTTAGGATGATACAGTTTGTGGATATGAGATCCCATGGAGGAGTTCATAGATTTGGATTATGCTCCTCTACCATCAGTGTTGGTAGGGTTCATAGGTGGTTTCTTATGTCCTGATCATAGGTCAAAGGGACTGGTAGTAGGATGGGGATTGGTTTTGGAGGACATGGTGACACAGGGTCACCGCTTTGCATGGGGGTCGGCTATGCTCGCCCACTTATACAAGGATCTGCATCAGGTGGTGTACTTGGGTTATAGAAGTGTATCATCTGGAGTGACACTGCTACAGGTATGGGCATGGGAGCATATTCCCGCAGCCAGGCCACTTGCAGACAGAGATAGGCCTGCTGGGTGTGCATATGCATACATATATCGAGGGATAGTTGTCCAGCATAAGCTGGGAAAACTAGAGCATTGAAGGAGAGTGTTAGATGATATTGATACGATCATCTAGAGACCGTACATGGAGAGTGAGGTATGGACAGAGGATGGGATGGAGATGCCCTATGTCTACATGACCCGATTTTTGATAGGGTGGACGTCCTTTGTTATTGAGATATTTTTGCATAGCCAGGTGTTGCGGCAGTATGGTCATCAGCAGGGAGTTCCATAGGGAGCATGATTATATGCTTGATGGAGACAGGATATACCAGAGTGGGGGCCTACTATTGATAGCATGATGATAGTTGAGGAGTTTTTTCACTTAGCCAGCCAGATATGGGACTACGCCAATGGGGTAGTGGAGGCGAGGATGACAAAGGAGTTCACCACACTGTTTGCGGCACATGCAGTTGTCAGGATATCAAATCCAATGGAGATGATTCCCACTTTTAACGATGATGAGGATGATGAGAAGCCAGAGAGGCTAGGGAGATGGAGAGAGGATGGAGAGAAGCTGGATAAGGGAGGTGGGGATGGTGGAGGGGATGATGGTGGTGATGGTAGAGGAGGTGGCCAAGATCAGTGAGGGGATAGAGGGAGGAGAGGAGATAGGGGTGGAGATGGTGAGAGGAGAGGAGACAGAGGTGGATATGGTAGTGCCAGAGGGATTTGGGTGGAGAGAGCTGTGCTGAGAGCGGTGGTGGATAGAGGGAGAGGAGGTTTGGCTATCACAGTTGGGGGAGAGGAGCGAGTGGGAGAGGTGATAGCAGTGGTGGGAGGGATTGATGAGTTTAGATGGTCGACTTAGAGGAGGAGAGCTGATGTGCTACCCCCACCAGCACCGAGGATAGGGAGAGGCATAGGGGGTACCACTTCATAGGTACCCATCTAGATGTTAATTCTGATGCACTGGGAGGATGCACCGATTAGGTCACTTTAGTTATTAGTGCAGCACCTACAGACATAACTATTGGCTCATCAGCGGTAGATTACATAGCTGACCACTAAGCAAGATACCATTTTGGAGTAGTTGGGTCGATCTGAGGTTCGAGCAGAGGCTTTGGAGAGA